>NW_007729146.1:253793-255311 GCF_000696425.1 Galeopterus variegatus
AGGAAAATGGACATTTCTGGAGCTTTGAACCAAATAGTTTAAGGAAATTTAGTGAAGAGCTCAAAAAGGTAGCAAACCCGCAAAACTCATTAGCTATAAGAGGCACAGGCCCACACAATTAGGCCAAGAAGTTCAGTAGCAATCAGTAAGCATTTGTTGAACAAAACACCTAGCCAGAATCAATGGAGAACACAGAGGCAACCTCCCCAGCTTTGATTCTCCTTCTGCTGATCCCACCTAATTTCCCATGTGATTACGTCCTCTGTTCAAGTCCTGATATTCATCCCACTGTCCTACCACATTCCTTAGGCTTCTCTGGCTCTGTGTTGTTGTTGCTTTTGTTTTATTTTGTTTTGTTTTTTCTCCTCGTTTCAATTTGTCTGAATCCTATTCCTTTTGATTAGACTGTGCTAATCACACTGTAAATGTATTACAGCCTTCAATGAGCTCTCTTTTTTCTGAACACAAAAAGCACTTAATAACAATAGTAAACAGTTACAGAGACTTGTTACGTGTCAAGCAATGTGCCAAACAGTTTACTACGCATGACCTCATTTTATCCTCACGAAAGAACCCATATGAGACAACGGAGGCCTGGAGCAGTTGAATAACACATCACACAGCCACTAAGTGGCAGAACCAAGATTAGAATCTTGTTCTTTGTGATTCCAAAATCTCTAAGCCATCCTGTTAAAAAGGCGTCTCAACTGAGTTAGGACATCACAATGTAGCCCTTCATCATATGGAGCTAATACTGTTTTCTAATTATTTTGCACATATACTGGCCTTTTTCTTTCTGCCAGATTACAAGCACTTTGAGGGCAGCTCAACACAGTGCTTCACATATATGTAGATTAGTCACCTTCTCTTCTGTGCGCCCCACAGTGTCTATGTCAGTGATGAAAGGGTTTGATATTCAGAAGCAGAAATTAATGGACTTATCTGGAAGGAGAACTTATCCTTGAACTTGACCCAGACAGTGAAGGAGAACTATATGATCAGTATCTCTGAGAGGTGAACTGGGGGATGGGGAAGTGCAGGGCAGCACAACACATTGCTCTGTGGCTGGCCTGGAACCCCAGCCTCAGTAGTAATGTCAGCCTAAGAATAACAACAACTCTCATTTTTAGAACCCCTGATACGTGTCAGACACCATTCCAAGTGCTGAATTTAAAATATCTCATTAGTCCACATAACAAGCCTACGGGGTAGCTACTGCTATTATCTCTGCTTTATTGATGAGGAAATCAAGACTCAGAGAACTTGCCTAAAGGTTCACAGCTGGTAAGTGGTAGAATTTGAATTTTCATCCAGAGTTTTCTGATTCTAAAACCAGAGGGGACCTCCAAAACCCACTTAGGAAACAGCACCTCCCACCTAAGTACAAATACTCAAATTTTTCTTATTATCAAATATTCACTATTTGATAAACAGCAGTGAATTGATTCACATAAGATGTGTCCCTGGCCATGGAGAGGATTACAATCCAGACAGATGAAGGGAAACAACCTCCAGGGC
>NW_007729146.1:256660-256982 GCF_000696425.1 Galeopterus variegatus
GATTTAAAGGAAAAAACAGACATGAGAGAATGAGCAGGTCAAATAAAGTTTTGTCCTGCCAAATAGAAGAGATACAGACATATTTGGAGGAAGAGTAGAACGTGAGCCAGGTATAATGTTAAACTGCTTTACATTGTTTAAAAAAATTAAACTTTCATATTCCTCGGAAACCGAATCTTATTAACACTACTTCTTAAGTAATATATCTGTCTCTCCTAGGTGTAGTTCTAGAAGCCCTGCTGTCTCAGCTGGGCCAAGCCGGGCAGCCCCTGCCCCAGAGGCAAGACAATTCAAAGAAGATGGTGGCCAGAATTCATTCATA
>NW_007729147.1:0-14904 GCF_000696425.1 Galeopterus variegatus
AAGAGCCTCTGTAGAAACAGTACTCCCCAACGCCCCAGTAAGCTCAAACATCCAGTTTGTGAACATATATTTGTATATGTGTGTACACATATACAGAAACAAGAAATACAGCCCTGTTGCACACATGGTATTCTGTGGACATGTATATGTATACGTGTGTACATATACACACATACATATATATTCTGTAAGAACTTCTGCTGTGAAGAAACTGCTGGCATACTAGGGACATCATATGATAATCTGTTAAGAATGATTCCTTACTTAAAAATAATGAACAAGTGCTAAGACAGAGGCAGACAGCAATTCCTGAAGTGGAAGCGGAGGGGTGTTACTGTTAAGTCAAAGTCGGGAAGCTGGGGGACTATACTAGTGTGGCGGGGGAGGTTGCTGCCCAGATCTCAGGCCTTACATCATGTGCAGTACCATCTGCAGGAGGGTACATGGAGAGACAGAAGAGGGAGTCAGAGGAACAGGGAAACTAGAAGATTTCTCTGCCAGTACATGGATGACCTCCAAGATGAAGGAAGTTGGAAAACTGAATTCTCAGACTCCTTCTTGATGGTGACCAGTGAGAATACCATGTGTGCAACTGGGCTGCATTTTGTGTTTCTGAATTATGTTGGGGGGTTGTCCTTGGAACACGTCTTGTAGCATTACAAATATAGGTATTTATCTTCGTAAGTGAAAGTTTGCTTCTTTTCATAATGCTTGAAGAAAGTTTTAGGAGAAACTAAGTGTTTTTTGCAGGGAAATATATTTTATCAGGGAAGATTTGCCTTCTAGGAAGAATCAGTGCCATAGATAAAATTTAGGCTTTTTTGTTTTTTTTCTCTTCAGTGAAACAGATGCCAGCTCCTTTGATTGATAACTGGGATATAAAACTTGGGAAGTTTTGAATGGAACTGCATATTTCCTAAAGGCAGGAACTTTCAAACTACAAACTCAGGTATGCAAAAATATAATTGCCTTCTTTTTCTCTTTAACTTAACTGTATCTTAACTTTGAGTTATTATTATAGTTGGTGGCAGAAAATTTAATTTTTTCATCTCTAGGTAGGCTTATCCACTCCAGGGTATCATCAATCATTTCATGTTTAAATCCGTTCTGTTCCAGATTTCCCTTTCCCTGTGTCTTCTCGCCGGGGGACCTTTCCAGGCACCTCCATGTTATCATGACACAGGGCAGACATCTGCTTTGTGACTTCCATCCTTCATCATGGTGGCATCCTCTGAGCTTTATTGTCCTGTCTGGCACTGAGTGTGGCCTTTATGCTAGCTTCTACTGAGAGGCCTGTGTTCCTAATGGGTGAACTTTAAGTAACCCCATTGCAGTTGCCAGCCTGACCAAGTTGCTGCCCATGTTTGCCTCCCCATGGCACTCTAGGGTCATGGAGGCTTTGTGGGGCTTCTTCAGGCCTGCTCTGATCCATGTTGTGTCAACTGTAAGGCAAAGAAAGGACTTCGGCAAAGAAAGGACTTTGGACTCTTTCTACAGTGTTCAAATAATTTCATGCCATCTTCTTTAACATAAATTGTAACTTGAAACTATGACAGAGTCAGTTCAGCTGTCTCCTAGAGAAGGGCCTGGCACAGTGTTTGAATTCTCCCACATAAAGGTGCCTTCCAGATTGTCAAATAGGGGTTTATTGCCAAGGTTTTGCTGTATGCCTCAATGAGCATAAACCACCATTTCTCACCAGTGAAAACTCAGATTATGGTGCTGAAAATATCTTTCATCACAAGATGCCAGGTGGCTCAGCAGCAGCAGTTACTGCCTATTCATGAACTGCTTTATCACAGAACAGAACCATGTACATATTGACGAAGGCATCTTTGCTGTTATTGTGCGAGTCATGACGTTCTACAAATTCTCTCTATCTGATGCTTTACAAATTGTGTGAATCATAAGCCTTTTCTAAGGAACAGTTTACACCCTTAAGTGTACACATATACAGAAACAAGAAATACAGCCCTGTTGCACACATGGTATTCTGTGGACATGTATATGTATACGTGTGTACATATACACACATACATATATATTCTGTAAGAACTTCTGCTGTGAAGAAACTGCTGGCATACTAGGGACATCATATGATAATCTGTTAAGAATGATTCCTTACTTAAAAATAATGAACAAGTGCTAAGACAGAGGCAGACAGCAATTCCTGAAGTGGAAGCGGAGGGGTGTTACTGTTAAGTCAAAGTTGGGAAGCTGGGGGACTATACTAGTGTGGCGGGGGAGGTTGCTGCCCAGATCTCAGGCCTTACATCATGTGCAGTACCATCTGCAGGAGGGTACATGGAGAGACAGAAGAGGGAGTCAGAGGAACAGGGAAACTAGAAGATTTCTCTGCCAGTACATGGATGACCTCCAAGATGAAGGAAGTTGGAAAACTGAATTCTCAGACTCCTTCTTGATGGTGACCAGTGAGAATACCATGTGTGCAACTGGGCTGCATTTTGTGTTTCTGAATTATGTTGGGGGGTTGTCCTTGGAACACGTCTTGTAGCATTACAACAGCACTTATTACTTTCTAATATACCACGTATATCACTTATTATGTTTATCGTTAATTGTCTGTTTTCCTCCTCTAAGAGGTAATAGCATATATACTACTTTCATTTATTAATATAACCCAAATATCTGGCACATAGTTGGTGCTCATTAGTATTTGTTGAAAAAGTGTGTTTGTTGGTAGATAACCTCCCAGATTAAGTTACAGGATTAACTTTGTAGACTATAATTATGTCATTCCTTCTGTGAAAAAATACTTCGATGACATCCTGTGACCAATGAGATTTGGTCCAACTTTCCAGTTCCATTATTGTTCCTCAAACTGTGTCTACCAGCTCCTACATAGTCACCCAGTGCATAATTATAGTAAAGTAATAGTCATGTTTTTTCACAGGATATTCTTCTCCCTATGAGGCAAGCATTTCCCTGTGCATTGTTTAGTTACGTGGTATGATAAGGCATTAAAAAAAAAAATAAAAAACCCCCCTCAAAACCCAGTGCAGTGGCTTAAAGCAGCACACATTTTTGTTTTCCCCTCAGGCATTGTGTGGGCAGCTCTGTTCCAGGCTGGGCTCAGCTGGGATCTGCTGGGCCTGGCTCCAGGTTGTAGTCTGGAATCAGGTCAGTTCCATGTGTTTCCTCATTCTCCTTGGACCAACAGCTCTTCAGAGTATATTCCTTTTCTGGAAGATTAGTGAATACAACCGGCCACACTAAACTACACTAATACATTTAAGGACTCTGCTTGTGTCATTACTGCTCACTTTTATTGGATAAAGCAAGACACATGATTAAGCTTAATATCAATGTGGTAAAGAAATACCTTCCTCTTAAAGAAGAGGAAATAGAGAAATGAATATTTTCTTTTTTTGTCTTTTTCCGTGTCCAGCAACGGTTCGCAACCCTCAGTGTCGCCCCCGTACCGGACCGGGACCGGCAACGGGATCGCAACCCTCGGTGTTGCTCCCGCGCCTCGCTCAGCCAGTAAGCGGGAACCGGTCTGTATGTGGGATCCGAACCCTCGGCGGGAGCGCCACCGCGCTTCCCAAGCGGCGCACTATAGCAGTGCGCCACCGGGCCAGCCCGAAATGAATATTTTCTGATCAACACTCATGCCTTATACATTATCTTTTATTGACATATCCATCAGGACCCAGCACAAATGTTGTCTACTTTATGAACCTTCCCTAATTTAGTAGGAAGTCAGATTTTCCCATTTTTGTGATCTTAGTGCACCATGCTTATACCTACATCTGCACTATTTACATGTTTGATACCTCTCTCAACTTTATGCTTCTAAGGAGTAGAGACAATCTTCTATTAAGATCTCTATCCTCAATGCCTACCATAGAATCTAGCAAATTATAAGCTTAATAGATGTTAGTTGCATAAAAAACTGAAGTAGGTAGTCTCATTTAACAAATTAACCCATTTACTTTCCAGCAATATCAGTTTTCTGTCTATCTTGGATGGGGGAAATACCATTTCGAAGTTGGAAGATTTGCACTACATGTAGCACATCTAGGAAGTGGTTCCATTTAATTAAAACTGAGTAGAAGCAGGTAATCTGAAAACAAGTCTCATGAAAAACCACAATGCATGCTACACTGCTCAGTACAATTTCCCAAGGTTTTTTTTTTTTTAAATAGGAGGTGATAAAAATATTGTTCACTAAAAATTTCTGTGGAATATTTAGGACATTGACAGAACAAAATCCTTGGCAGTCAAGAAAATAGAGTATTATTTGGTATTATTTGTTTTTTCTCCAATTTCTATTACAACAATCTCAGTTTTATTTTAGTTTTTTTAATGACATATATAATGTCAATTGACAAATGCCTGAATTTTTTCCAGATAATTACTCGATCCATCCACCCATCCATCCATCCATCCAAGCAACCATCCACTCATTAATTCATTTCTTTATTCATGTGGCTGTTCACTATTTTTCCCAATCAATTAAGCCTTGCTTTACTTAACTTTACTCATAATCCAGTTTATAATCTATGACTTATGATTTCAGTCACTCCATTGCCAGTATCTTGACCTGCCATTTCCATCAGCCTTTTCATTGCATTCATCTGAACGGAGACTGGACGAGCCCAAGTATTCATTTCCACTGAGGTAGCTAAACACCATTTTGTTGAACTAAAAGAGTCAGCTCCCATTCCACCACCTCCATGGCAAATACACTATTGACTTTTAAAATTTATATTCTAAATATTCAATTACTTTTAAAAGCATCTGGCATAGTAGTTGTCAAATAAGTTTGATCTGTGGAGAAAATGATTTGACTTTGGGATTATAGTCTTATAGCACGGTAGCATGCTGCTAACCTTAAGTGCATATTTGACAATTATGAGTACTAGTTAATAGAATTTTATACATAATTTCTTCAGAATAATCAGGCTTGCTAATTTTTATGATGAAATTTAACTTTCCTGCCCTCCATGGGATCCAGACTCATAAACAAAAGTTATCAGGTTATAAATTAATAAATAAGAAGTTAATCACTTTTTGGATGCAATATGAAGAGGAATAAAAGTTTTTTTGTGAATTCCCAAATAAATTCCTGTCAGTCTTTGCTTTAAATTTCCACTGCTTTTATTATTCCTTCAGTGCAAGAGATTGTGTTTTCAGTTCATTCATATTAATACCTTCCAGTTTGTATATCTCTTATATGGATGGAATCACAAAACACACTATTATTACTATATGACATATTCAGATGGATTGCTTTAACAGAAAAACAAGTTTCACCTTGGAAAGCAAGGTCAAGTCTTGATGTGCTGGAGAGTAAAATGGGTATTTCTGAAGGAGTAATGGGACGGCAAGGAAATTTCTAATACAAGAATTACAAGACTAAATGCCGTCAGGGCCAGGAAGATGTCATGTAGGCAAAGTGTTTAAAAAAATTTAATAATGACAGGAGCTGGGAATGACTAAATAATTCCCATTCAACCTAGAAGCATTCCAGTTCAATATATTATATCAGCCAGATAAGACAGCTCAGAATTCCCACTGGGAGGCTGCTGGCCCAGAGAATTGGATTCAGCAAAGTAAAGAAGCCCTAAACAATAGAGATTCAAAGAAATTGGTCAGCAGGTATGGTGGGATGAAAGTCCTACAGCACAAAGGTACCCCTTTAGCATTGCATTATCAGTGCCTAGATTTCCCACACTGAGACTTATTTTCTTAAGGCTTTACGTCTTATACAAACCTAGATGATATTCGAAGGAAAAATTAGTCATGGTTCCTTGCATTATAAAAGATCCAACGAAAATTCCCATAAACAGTATTGTTTTTTGTCTCAACATTTTTGTCTCATACATTCTTTAGGAATTCACAGAATAAAAGAAGATAAAAAATAATAACTGCTGGGACCAGTCTCAGGGACTGGAAGTGGAGGTTCAATACTGTCAGGAAATTCTCTCTTTTGCTCTCTTTCTTCTTGTTTTCCCTTCTCTCTCTCCATTTATCTTTCCTTCTCTTTGCATGTATGCCCCACTCTCTTCTGCAGACAGGTCTGTCTTATGTCCAGCAACATCATCCTATTATAATAAAGAAAGAGAAAGAGAGATTCTTTTTCTCCCATTATCCATAAATTAATCCTAATGATGTAATCTAATCCACTTGATTTGTGTCGCATGCTCTCTCTATGGGCCAGTAACTGTTACCTGGATTATGTTTACCATAACTAATCCTGCTGGCCAGGCATAGGTCTTGTATCCACTCCGTGTGACCAAAGGACAGAGTCTATAACTAGGGAACGTGAATAGAATGCTTGCTAGGCAAGAGAAAGCAATTAATACACACAACTTCCTTAAACTTCCTAAAGCTCTGTTCCCTCTTCTTCAAAATGGGAATAATTTTTAAAATGTGTATCTCCTTACTGTAAAATGGCAATAAAATGAGTATTCCCAGCATTTAGCACAGAGTAAGCAATCAATAAACATTGGATAAATAACTGAATGAATATATGAATAAACAAAGAGTACTTGGATAAATAACTGAATGAATACATGAATAAACAAAGAGTACTTATATCATAAGATTATTTTAAAGATTAAGGGATGTATCAGTGTGGAATACTTAGCACAGAACTAGACATGTGTGATATCCTCGATAAATAGTATTCATAAAGCTATAAAATGCATTGGTCAAGTGAAGGGAGAATAAAAAGGAGACCTGACTAGGAGGCCAGGGCCAAAGAAATGGAAAGTCGAGGCTTGAGGGCCAAGGGATAGGCATCGTGGTACTGTTCCTTCAAAATTACTTACAATAGCGTGGAAGCTACTTTTTCTATCCATGTACACTTTTAAAATCATCTGTCTAACTATAGTACAGCCCACAGTGCAAAACTGAGGAAGTTACAAAAAGGAAAAAAAGCACAAAAACCAAAAAGAATAACAGTTGTATTTGTTCTTAGCAACATATTGTCATTCGAGCTGCAATCTCCATGTGTTAGCTGTGTTGGTGTCACTCCAAACTCAGGGATGAAAGTTAAAAAATACTTAAAAGAACTTCTGGATATTCTAAAACATCTGTGTATGTGTCATCACCAAGGTAAAACAGTCACATATTTTCATTAAGAAGCTTCAAGATTAAGCAGCAATATATAATGAATATCTAAAAGGAGTATTCTTTTGAATTTTTTTCTAGTGGTCACAGTGATTTCAGTTTAGCAGAATTCTAAAAGTTTGTTTTGTTGTTGGATATGAAGACGTGAGTATATGTCATAAAGTTTTCCATAAAGTTGGGATTAATTTATATTTCTCTATTCAGTTGCTCTCTATGGCAAAGAGTATACATTTCACAAGGGTGTCCATGGAACAAAAGTGAAGCTACCAACTTGCCAAAAGAAAGATCACTACTGTGGCAGGAGCTCTATAAATATCAGGTTTTTAACACTTGGCTCAACATTGGTTGAGATAAATACATTATCCTAAGGACCTAGATAAAGATGAATGAGTTCATAAATACAACAGTTTTGCTTACCCTTCTTTCTTGTGATAAAACTAAAATGTTAAATTTTTCTTCTAAGATTTCAGTTTTTAGTTCTCATTTAATAACGTTCTTTAAAAATACAATTTTTTATAAGATCTTGCCCACTTCAGCATGGATAAATAATTAAATTCTGAGCCAATTCATTGGATTATTGATCTTCATGGAGAACATCTCTGTGACACTCCTGGACTTACTTGCCCCCAGGTCCATTCCCTGCCTTCCTCTGCTGAGCTCTGTGTCACAGAGGACCAAATCTCACAGATTGCATTTCTGTCTCCTGAATTACCTGGCTTTTATTATGTTTGCCCAACAGAAGGTACTGGCAGGAAATTGGAGGATGGGAGAAAAGGAGAAACTAGGGTATTTCTTTTTTCTACCTACCTGCCCTCAGGAAGCCTCTTCAGCAGTTACATTTTCAAGCTCTTGTTAGGAATAAAAAAAGTTTGTCACTATTCCAACTTCTGTTGGGTAACTCCAGCTCCTAAACTTAAGTACATCTCCCTCCTTCCAGCCTAGGACAGTGGGTAGAGGCTTCTGATTATTGCTAACCTCTGGGTTGTCTCACCGAACTTTGATTCTTAGTTTTTCCATCATCAATTCAGTACATTAAATCCTCTAAATTTTAAATGGTTTCTATTTTCCTGGCTGGACCTAGACTGGAACACCAATTTTTATCACTTGACTAGTTATTAGATAGAGAACACACCATTTCTCAGCAAGTAACTAAGAATATTCAGAATACTCAGATTCTAATGATTAAAAACAATTCCCATATTAGTAAGATGAACATGGCGAAATGTAGTTTTGCAATGTGAGCACGTGACCTGAAGCCACAATCACAGTGCAGCGAAATGATTCTGCTCCCCTGATTTAACTGGAAAGCACTGGAATAAAAGCACAACTGCAGAAGGCACTGCATGTATGGGTAAGACAGATGAAGTATGGTTCTGTGTATTCCCCAAGCCACTTACTCCCACATCTTCAAGGATGAATAAATCATACAATGGCCTAATAAAGTCCAAAGAGGTGTTTTTTGTTTTCCTGGAATTTTGCACAAATCAAGAAAAGGAGCAGAAAAATTTAACTGGCAAATTTCTAGGAAGGGAGGTTGGAGTGATGAAGAAACCATGCAAGAATTTTGAACTCACTCATATATCATTAGTCTCTTTTTATCTCCTTGATTGGGTGGTAAATAAGGATTCATCCATGTTGGCATGTTCTACTGAAGTCTGCTTTAATTGTGACACTTTAATTCCTTATCTTTCTAGTCGTTTGGATTGTTGAGCTAACAACTGACAATTAATTTCCTTTATATAGAGAAGTTATTCTATTGAATATTTGAAAATATTCTGCTGAAGATTCCCAGCTAAATTGATGCAGAGATTAAACCAGGAGATAGCTCCTGGCTCTGGTATGATTTGGTTAATATGTTGAACCTCTGTTATCCCCATGATAAGCTACAAATGCAATGAATATCTGCTCTAAGAAAATGCAGACGTGAACAATTCAATTATGGCAGGAGGCTTGCTAAAAACCAACCTACGCCCCCCACTGAAAAGAAAACAAAAACAAAAACAAAACTTTTCTAAACTAAGGCAGGCAATTACTAGTAACTCATACTTGTTTAATATTTTAGAAGATGCATATTTATAATTATCTAACCTGGTCGATACAACAATTCTGAGAAGATAGAGCGTGTATATTAAGCTCCATTTTGGAGATAAGTAACTGAGACCCAGAGAGGTTTGGTAAATGCCAACATACACATTATAAACACTAAAGCCTGATTTAAATCCAGGTTCGTAGGACTCAAAACTCTGAACCTCTTCTACTTCACCATATTGTATCCTAGAATTTGGCCTTCATGAAAACATGCCTTAACCTAGGAAACTGAACCCAAGAAACTCCGCTAAAGTCTTAAAGAAATAAACTAATGAATTTGGAAGACTCCATAGAGCTGATTTAATACACCTTGTCCTTCATGTTTTGTCTCTCACTATGATGTCCCTACTTTTTTCCAGTCTTTGCTTGAACATTTCCTTAGTTTTGAAGCTTGCTTACTTTTCATGCTAACATAGCCCGCTATGGAAAAACTCTGCTACAAAGTACTTTCTTATCTGGAATAAAATTCTGCCTTTTAAATTTCTATTAGTTAACTCCAGTTTCATATTTTGGGCCTACTTAAAACAAGATGATCTCTCTTGGTCTTGAAAAATATTTGCAAAATCTATTATTGCTTGACTGACTTCTCCTCTGGGCTAAATGTTGCCTGTCTCTTCACTCAGTTTCCACAGAGGTAGGTTTTTTTGTTCCTTCCCACCCCAAGTGGTTTCCTGTGTATCGGCTTTGTTGTATCCACATATCTTGTTGCGAGAGCACAGTATTACTGGTATGGTTGCATAAGAGAAAAGCAGAGCCTTTTCTCAACACACGGGTAGTTCTGAGTCTGTTTTCTATCATCTCATCTCTCTGATGTCATATATCACTTATGGTCAGCTCACAGTTAGCACAGGTTCTCCTTGTGTTTCCTGTGTCCTGCTATAAGGTCATGCTTTCCCCTTGTTCTTCTACTGGCATGTATACTTTGAACTTAAAACTTATATTTTGAAATCAGATTTGGTGTGGCAGAGACTGCTCAATATTCAACAAAATCCATTTCCTCTTCTTCCTGGGCACATAGGTGGGCCACATGTATTAGTTTTCTAGGGCTGATGTACAATGTGCCCTTAACTGGGTGGCTTAACACAAGAAAAATTTATTCTCCCATAATGCTGGAAGTTAAAAGTCTGAAATCAAGATGTTGGTAGGCTTGGTTCATTCTGAGTGCTCTGAAGGAGGATCTACTCCATGCCTCTCTCCTAGCCTCTGGTGGTTGCTGGCAATCTTTGGCATTTCTTTTCTTATAGGTGCATCACTCCAATTGCTGCCTCCATCTTCATATAATGTCCTCCCTGTGAGTTCGCATGGCCTTCCTCTTATAAGGACACAAGTCATACTGGATAAGGGACCAATCCTACTCCTCTATGACCTCATCATAACTAATAACATTTGCAATGACCCTATTTCCAAATAAGGTCACTTTCTGAGGTATTAGAAGTTAGGACTTCAACATATCTTTTTGTGGAACACAGTTTACCCTATAGTACCACACTACCCAAACTTGCCAGCAGTTGCATATAGTTACATAGGTTATATCACTGAGTTCTAGCTAGTGGAATGTGAGTAAAAGTGGTGTGTAATACTTCCAGGCTTTATGCATAAAAATAATTCTTGCTCTCTTTTTGTTTCTGCTGCCTGGATACAGCAATGAGGAAGAGGAGCCAGAAGATGGAAGGAGCCTGGGACTCTGCCTCACCATGTGGATGACAGCCACCTCTTGGACAGTATTAGCTGCCTTAGGTGATTAAATGAGTTGGACAAGATGTATTTTATTTTTTTAATGTAAGATTTGCCAACCCCTAACTAAATACCTGGATTGGCTCTGATTCTATCACTTAATAGTTGTGTGAAGTTGGGTAAGTTAAACTTTATAAATCTGTATATTCTTCATAAAAAGGGATGTAATGCCTATCATTTAATTAGTTATCGAGTCCTTATTAGGTATCAGGATCATGCTTCTATACAATGGAAATAAAAATTCCTTTCCTCATGTAACCTACTGAGGGAGATAAATGCTAAACATGTGAGCAAATATATAAATACAGAATTCCATAGAGATATAGCTGTAAAGAAAATAAATGACCAAGGCTCACACAAATTAACTGGAAGGGAAGCTCGAATTAGAATCAGTAGTCAGGAAGGCCTTTCTGATGGGGAGGGGTTGGATCGGAGACAAAGGATGATCAAATGCCATCCATGTGAAGGGTGCTCCAGAGACAAGCTTTAGCAGGTTTAAGGAATTAAAACAAAAATAGTTTGATTAGAGCAAAAGGTAATATGTCTGGAACACAGGGAATAAGGAAAAGGAGAAATATAAGATAAAATCAAGATTTAGGCAGGCTGCAGGTTATGTAGGGCTTATACAAGACTTTGGTTTCATTCTAAGGGATTGGAAAACCAATTGGAGCATTTTAAGCAAGGTAGTGATGTGATCTGATTTTTATTTTTAAAAGATCACTCTGGTAACCATGGTTAGTGGATAACAGAGAAAGCATGGAGGCTTTTACTAGGCTTTTGCAATAATCCAGAAGAGAAATGATGGTGACGTAGCCTAGGATGGCAACAGAGGATATGGTGAGAAGTAGTTAGATTATCTTTTAGACCAAACGAATATGCAGCACTTTTGGCAGAGTATCTGGAAAATAATGACAATGTGATAATAGCAATTGCAATACGATAACAGCAACAATAATCATACCTTGTGACCAATCTAGCTTTTATATTTTGGCTTTTTATTCCGCGGCTCTCCCTTTTAATTTCATGCAGTATGAACATTTGAATTGTATCTTATTAATATCCCTTTCTGAGTCACTAATAAAGTTTTCAACTTTTAATTCAAAAGTGAGTAATTTTATCTCCTACCATTGACACCTATTGCAATGATGTTAGATAAAATGATAAAATCCTACAACACAAACATAATAGGAAGTGGGACATCAGCAGAGCAAGGTTTAAAACATCTCTGGAAGATTGAAGAATAGGTGGACTGATAAGAACAAGGGGGTTTGCAGCCAAGGAAGGTACTAAGCTGCCCCTGAACACAAGGTGAGTGGCCTCAGAGGACTGGAGTAAGAAGTGGGTCTGAAAGAGAAAGAATCATTGAGTTCCTAAATATGCCATAATCCTTCTCCATCCCTTATTCAGAAGCCAGGCATTACTACCCAAGCAAATGTATACAACAAAACAAACAGCCAATGGAAAATTATTCTCCAAATAATTTTAGCTGCCTAGATAAAAATGGGGCAACAAGTGTATTTTGGTATTTAGAGAACTCTAGGCATAATGACTGACACCCAGCCCTGGATACCGTTTGGCAAAGCTGCCAGTTAATGAAACCCATTTTTGAACAGAGTGGTATCAGTCAACTATTTTATTGCATTATTTTGAAATATGGAGGGAAACAAAAGTAATGCAAAAAATAGAAGGGCAATTTATCCTTAGAAAGATTTATGTGTGTATACATGTGCATATATGTCATACATATTTACATATACATATACATATACATATATAAAATTAATAAAGTGAAAATATCATGACTTTTCAAAATAAGAGTTGAAGAAAGATTTTAAAATGTAAAAATATTTATTTTTATTTTAAAATGTAAAATATTTTCTGACAAAATTAATAATAGAAAAAAATTTTAGAATATAAAGTCAAAGGAACTCCTCAAATATATATTAAAAACACATAATCATTGGAAATATGAGATAACAATTATTCAATATCTGTATAAGACACTCAGCATTGAACTAGAGTTCTGAGAAGGGAGCACAGAGAAGAATGTAGATAAAATTATTATTATTATTTTATTTATTTTTTCTTTTTGTCTTTTTTCGTGTCCGGCAAGGGATCGCAACCCTCAGTGTCGTGCCTGTACCGGACCGGGACCGGCAACGGGATCGCAACCCTCGGTGTTGCTCCCGCACCTCGCTCAGCCAGTGAGCGGGAACCGGTCTGTATGTGGGATCCGAACCATCGGCAGGAGCGCTGCCGCACTCCCAAGTGGCGCACTGTAGCAGTGCGCCACCAGGCTGGCCCAGGATAAAATTATTTTTAAAATACAAAAATATTTCCAGAGCTAAGGGAAATGTGTTCACACAAAAAACCTTGACAATTATTTAGCAAAATGAATAAAAATAAAAAAAAATTCTAGTTGTATTATTGTAAAATCTTATGAAACAGGATATTCCATGTATTTAGTTCTGTGTGACAAACCACCTCAAAGTTTAGTGGCTTAATTGGAGATGTTAATTAGCTCAATTTAGCTGTTCCATGATACATATATCATGTTGTACACCATAAATATATACACTTTTGATTTGTCAGTGTGAAAACTAATTTTAAGAAACTTAATAGCTTCAAACAACAGCAGCATTTATTTTACTAAGAAATCTGCAGTTTCAATAGGACTCAGCTTATCTATGTTCTAGTCAGTGTCAGTTGGAGCAGCTCAAAAGCTGGGACTGAAATCTGTCTGAAAGTTCACTTACCACATGTGTGGGAACTGGGAAGACTCAAACATCTGGGCTGAACAGTTGGGTCTCCTTAGGCCTTTTTCTTGATATCTGTATGGTCTCTTCATAGGATCTTTCTAGCATAGTGGCCTCAGCATAGCTAGACATCTTACCTGTTAGCTCAGGGCTCCTAAAGTATGTATCTCAAGAAAGTCAGGCAGAAACTCTGTCACTGTTTTTTATTTATTTATTTTTTCAATAGGCGTTTTATTTTAGAATTTAGATTTACAGAAAAGTTAGAAAAATAGTACAGAGTCCCCATATACCTTGAACCTAGTTTCTCCTATTGTTAATATCTTAAATTAATCTAATACATCTGTCAGAACTCACTAACCAACATGGATATATTTTTATTAACTAAACTCCATACTATATTCAGATTTTATTCATTTTTTCCTAATGTCTTTTGAGGATTACTGGTCAAATATTTTGTAGAATGTCCTTCAATTTAAGTTTAGCTGATGTGTTTCTCATGGTAAAACTGGGGTTATGTTTGGGGAGGAAGACCACAGAGGTCAAGGGTCATTCTCAATACAGCCCAACCAAGGAACTTGACGATGTTAACCTCATTCACCTATGGCAGTGTTTTCCAGGTTTCTCTACTGTAAAGTTAATTTTATTTCCCTCCTTTCCATGTAAGTACAATATTATGTGAAAGCAAGTCACTAAACACATATTTGAGGTGAGGAGTTATGCAGTACTTCCTTGAGGGAATAGAATCTGTATAGATTATTTGGAATTCTTCTATATGGAATATTTGTCTCTTCTCCATTTATTTTTCAATCACAGTAGTATGGTATTATTTTATACTTGGGGTTATAATTCAATATACCATTATTTATTTTGCTGCTCAAATTGTTTCGGCTTTGACCATTCTTTCTTTTAGTTTGTTCCTGGGACCCTCTGAACCACCTTTATTGTTTGTCTTTTGAACAATTCCCTAAATTCTATCACATCAAGATGCTCCAGTCTCATCTTGTGTATGTCCTGCCCTAGCCCTATAATCAGCCATTTCTCAAAGGAGCCCTGCTTACTTGTATTAAAGAATGGAGTTAGAAACCAAGGTCAGGACACTGGGTGTGCTCATTGCTTTTAAACTTTCTCAGCAGATAGAGCAAAGAAATATACCAGGGTAGTTCAAAAATTCATGGAAAAATACAATTGAAAGACAATAGGAATCTTTCCATGAACTTTTTGAAGT
>NW_007729147.1:16011-17341 GCF_000696425.1 Galeopterus variegatus
TTTTTTTTTTTTAATTTATATATTAAGTTTAATACTTTATGCTGTAGAGACACATGGGTTTTGATGAATGGATAGTGTCAAACAATATTACACAGAATAGTTTCTCAGCTCTAGAAAAACTGTCGTTTACCTAGTTGTAGACAGTTTCCTCCCCTTCCAAAGCCCCTGGCACCACTGATTGATTTTCCATCTCTATGGTTTTCCCTTTTCCAGAATATTATATAAATACAATCATACAGTTTGCAGCCTTCTAAGACTGATATATTCTGCTTGGAAATGTGTATTTAAGAGTCATCCACGTTGTTGTATGGATTAATAGCTTGTTTCTTTTGATCATGGAATAATATTCTGAAGTATAGATCTGCGACAGTTTGTTTATCCCTTCCTCCAGTGAAGGACAAATTGGCTGCTTCCAGTTTTGGACGTCTATCACTTTTTCAAACCTAGAAGGTCACACAGTGTCACTTATATTAATTAGAAACGAGTCACTAACATTATATCATATTCAAGTGGAGAGAAATTAAATCCCACCTTTTGTTGGAGGAGTATCAAATTGTTTCTGAATATGTTTTAATACCACCTCAAAAGGATAAAGAAAAAATATCCCAACTATCTTCAGTGATGCTTCAATTTTCAAAGCTCAGTTAACTGAGTTTCAAAGCTCAGTTAATATTAGTTTTCTGTGCTGTGTAACAAATCATCACAAGCTTAGATACTTAAAAAAAAAAAAACACATCACCTTATTATCTCATAGTTTTGTGGGTCAGAAGTTTGGAAGAGCATGACTAGGTTCTTTGCTTAGGGTATCACAAGGCTGAAATCTAGGTGTCAGCAGGACCAAGCTCTTGTCTGGAGGCCATGGGGAAGAATTCTCTTTTAAGCTCATTCGTTGTTTTTACAAGCTGGATTTGCTTTCTTGTGCTTATAGGACTGAGGTCCCTGTATTCTTACTGGCTTTCAGCAGGGGACTGCTCTCAGCTTGTAGAAGATGTCTCTCTTCTCTGGCCTTTGACAACATGGCTGTTTGCTTTTGTCTAGGTCAGCAGCAAAAACACATGTCTTTGACTTCTTGCTGTGTTTCCTCTATATCTGAAATCAATATCCAGATGTAAAGGGCTTATGTGATGAAGTCAAGCCCACCCGAATAATCTCCTTTTGTTAATGTCAGCTGTGCCATATAACATGATCTAATCACAGCACTAAAATTCACTATACTCATGGCCCTGGAGATTATGTCAGGTCTGTACACCAGGAAGTGAGGAACTCAATAGTTACCTTAGAATTATGCCAACCACATTCATGCACCAAATGTAAAGCAAATACATTTGAC
>NW_007729147.1:18376-30058 GCF_000696425.1 Galeopterus variegatus
GTAAATATTTTAGACTTTGTAGGTAATATGACCTCTGTTTCAACTACTCAAGTTAGACATTGTAGTTTGAAAGCAACCATAGACAACCATAAACAGATGGATATAGCTGTGTTCCAATAAAACTTTATTTATAAAAACAGGTTACAAGCTAGATTTGGTCTATAGGCCACAATTTGTCAATCTCTTTTAAAGCATATTCTTTAAAGATATAAAAAAAAAAAGTAGTGCTGTAACTTTATTGAGAACAGAACGGAATGAAGAAGATTTTTAAGTAAATTAAATCTTTAAAGCCAGTGTATAATAAGCAATAAATAAGTCTAACATTATACAACAAGAAATGCTAATGTGAACATATCATTTATAGAAAACGTAGGATTTTAATTTATCTAAGCATGGAAATAACAAAGGATTTCTTTTGGGGAGTAAAATTCGGATGGGTAGAGATGGGGTAGAAACTATTGCTTTTAAGCATTAACTACTCTGTACTAGGAGTTTTAAATATTTGCATATTACTTGGATAAAATTTTAAAGAATAAAGTAGTGAATGAAGCAGATTTGTATGCAAGGTCTTCATTTGCTAAGTTAAGATTCATTAATTATCTATTTTTCATTATTATTATTCAAATCTACATAAACATTCCAAACTGCATTACAAAAAATATTATTCATATTCATTATGTTTCACATTATTCATAAAGCTATAGCAACAGTTTTTTCTTTTTCTTTAATTCCATGTTAAAATTTAGAGATTATATGTACCTAAATTGATAGAAATTCCTGGAAAAACCAACTTTTGTCTTATTTAAAAAAAAACGAAAAAAAAAAAAAAACAACTAGTAGGCAATAATTTGTCCTTAGTGAATCTGTATCAGTTTCTCTTGTGAGAACTAAAGAATCATCCTTTGAATACAACTTTGTAGAAAAAAAAATTAGTGTTTATTTCAATTTCATGATAAAAATTCCTATCATCTTTGCCTATCTTTAAAATTTTTGGTGATTTTTCTGTTCTATATTTTCCTTAGATATTCTTAGCAGTGGTTCAACTATCTCATATGTGACTCTCCCTGAGACCTCAGTAATTGACCATGACACTATATATCCTGGTCAGAGATTACATTCAAGTCCAACAATCTGTTCTCTTTAATATCCTTATCTTTAAGGACTTTCATTCTTTCTTATTAATGCTTTTTTTTTTTTTTTTTACCACTTTGTACTATGAAGATCATTCTTCTTTATATAAGTGGAATAAAAATATGAGACAAGTAGTTTCATTTTTTTGGATATTTATTAATATCATTCACTGTAGGCAATGAATCAACACTTTCTTTGTTGCACATCCAAATATGTATAAAACATGAACTCCACAAAACTATTTTGTTGAGTTAGTGGGTACCAGTTGATTTGAAATCAAAAGAAAATGCCAGTATATTTTCTGAAACATTACCTTATTTTTATAAAATTATGGGGTATATGTTACTATCCATTGGAGAGCATTTTATTAAAAACCATTAATAATGAAATCAGCACATCATCAAATTAACAGTTTTATTAGTACCATTAATTTGGTTAACACTCAAATTATTCTTTCTATGACCATATAATTATGAGGAAAAAATGATAAAAGTACTCATGGGAATTAGAAAACTGGTTCAAATTAACCTTTTGCAGGTTTGTTTTTACAAGTGTTTTCACTATTTGGAGAAGTATAATATGTCACTCATTTTGAGCAAATTCAAACCAATGTTAATCTCACAATGAAAGCAAAGAAGTGTTCTTTCTTAAGGGTTTAAACTATACCTAAGTGTAGTGAACTGAAGGTTTCCTAATTATTTGACTTGAACTGCCCGGTAATAATTATAACAGTAATTGAAATAAAACTCTCCTATATGGCATGCTTACCATTTTTCAGTCACTATGCTAAATGTTTTATATCTGTTATGTTTCCTTTAATTCTCTCAACACTCTATGAGTACATGTTATCCCATTTTAAATACTGTACAGTGGAAAACTTGTGTCTGAGGTATTAAATATTGTGCTTTACAGGATAAATGTTTGAACAAAAGTCAGGCTCAGCATTGTCCTTCACTATATACATTTTTCTGTAGATGAAGATATAGAGGAGCAGAGAGGAAAGATGCAGCCCTGAGATATACTCATACCAAAAAAGGGAAGGAAGGGGGACACAGATGGAGAAGACTTCTAAAGGTTTAAATAAAGGTAAGAGACCTTTGCTAGTGTTACATGCAGCTGAAAGTTTGCATGTCATAACTTGAGAAAATTTTTCTGTTCTTTTTATTAATAAAATATGAGACAAGTAGTTTCATTTTTTTGGATATTTATTAATATCATTCACTGTAGGCAATGAATCAACACTTTCTTTGTTGCACATCCAAATATGTATAAAACATGAACTCCACAAAACTATTTTGTTGAGTTAGTGGGTACCAGTTGATTTGAAATCAAAAGAAAATGCCAGTATATTTTCTGAAACATTACCTTATTTTTATAAAATTATGGGGTATATGTTACTATCCATTGGAGAGCATTTTATTAAAAACCATTAATAATGAAATCAGCACATCATCAAATTAACAGTCTTATTAGTACCATTAATTTGGTTAACACTCAAATTATTCTTTCTATGACCATATAATTATGAGGAAAAAATGATAAAAGTACTCATGGGAATTAGAAAACTGGTTCAAATTAACCTTTTGCAGGTTTGTTTTTACAAGTGTTTTCACTATTTGGAGAAGTATAATATGTCACTCATTTTGAGCAAATTCAAACCAATGTTAATCTCACAATGAAAGCAAAGAAGTGTTCTTTCTTAAGGGTTTAAACTATACCTAAGTGTAGTGAACTGAAGGTTTCCTAATTATTTGACTTGAACTGCCCGGTAATAATTATAACAGTAATTGAAATAAAACTCTCCTATATGGCATGCTTACCATTTTTCAGTCACTATGCTAAATGTTTTATATCTGTTATGTTTCCTTTAATTCTCTCAACACTCTATGAGTACATGTTATCCCATTTTAAATACTGTACAGTGGAAAACTTGTGTCTGAGGTATTAAATATTGTGCTTTACAGGATAAATGTTTGAACAAAAGTCAGGCTCAGCATTGTCCTTCACTATATACATTTTTCTGTAGATGAAGATATAGAGGAGCAGAGAGGAAAGATGCAGCCCTGAGATATAATCATACCAAAAAAGGGAAGGAAGGGGGACACAGATGGAGAAGACTTCTAAAGGTTTAAATAAAGGTAAGAGACCTTTGCTAGTGACCTTTGCTAAGAGACCTTTGCTAAGAGACCTTTAGCTACATGCAGCTGAAAGTTTGCATGTCATAACTTGAGAAAATTTTTCTGTTCTTTTTATTAATATTATTTTATTATCAAGAAAATACACCAAGAGAATTTGGGAAGAGAGGAATTTGAAACCATACACACATACAAACTGATTATTTATAACGCTCTTCAAGAACTACTTAGTATCCATGGGGACAATCCTTTGAAATGCAAGTCTCTTTATGATTTGGCACCATTTACATCCTTTCCACCTTCAGGATATACCACCACCACCACCACCCCTTACCCCCATATTGTACTTTGTAATCCCAGCAAAACTGAGCTAACTTTAGTTGCTTAAACCTATCTTTCTCTCTCTTACCTTTATACTTGCTGTTCCATTTGCCTAGAATATTCTTTCTAGCCTCTGAATGGACTTGTCCATCTGGAGACCCCCTGAAAGTGATAATCACTTATTCCTCCTTAGAATTTTGACCCCCAGACAGGCTTATAGGCTTGTCCTCTGTGCTGTCTCCATGTGCTCTGGACACATCTCCACTCTAGCAGTCATACTGGGATATAATTTTGTGGAGTACGCATAAAGCAAATGTACTCACAGGGCCTGCTTTTCCAAAGCCTTGCAGTTTCAAATATTGACCTTGCAGAGGACAGATAATTTTCCCCAGGTTGTAGTCTCTGTTGTAAGATAAAGAATTGTAACACAGCAAGATTGCTGGCTCAAAGACAGACAGGTTACTGATTGATATGTAAAGATACTGGGAAATTGCTGTAAGAAGAGAATGTTTGCTAAGATCAAGCTTTTGTTAGTGGATCAACTTCATTGCATTATAGAATGTCACCTTGCCTGCCTTACTCAATGTTACCAGCTTCTATTGTTAAACTTGTTAAACTATACTTAGCAAAACCCCCACCTATGTTCTCTTCCTGTAACTTCCTGGTCTGGAGAATAAATGTGGGAAGAGAACCCCAATTTGTGGTTAAATTCCCAAATGGAAGGAATGCCTCTTTTTTGAGGGTTCTGGGAGATTAACACATTTTGGGGGGCTTCTCACTGCTCAGAAGAGATGGACTTTGAGTAATCTTTGGCAGCTCTGTCACCAGGGGGAAAAGGGGTGACAAATCTGTGGGAGGCAAAGCAACATAATTTGTTTTCTTACATATCTTCTTTTTCTACTGCACCTTAATCTCTTTGAAAGAGGACTAAATATTTAAGTTTTATAATTCCTATGGCTAGCCTGTTGCTTGGGTTGCAATAATAGTTTTATAAGCATTTGTAAATATTTGATAAATTAAAGTAATTTATTTTTAAACAACATTTTTTCCTCTAGTGATGGCCTCCAGCTATGGCACTAAGTACCTGATACTTTCGTGTGTGTGCATATTCTGGAGAGTGTAAGGATATTTTATATTCTGAATTTATTGAGAATACCTGTAGTGAAAATGATTGCATTTACTTTCACCCAGCACCTGAAACAAAACATGCTTTGCAAGATAAATTTGTATCTTTCTCCTGACAATCACATAAAAGGCTGTCGGGAAATATAAGCAGAATTTGAACTTAATGTTGATGCTGTGGGAAATGGAAGTAAGAGACAGTACTGAAAAGATGATTTTTCATAGCACAGGTATATTAGTCAGGGTTCTCCAGAGAGACAGAACCAACAAGCTGAGTATACAGATATGTGGGAGGGGATTTATTAGGAGAATTGGCTCACACAATTATAAAGGCCAAGAAGTCCTGCAATCAGCTTCTGCAAGAAGATCCTGGGATGCCAGTAGTGTGGTGCAGTCTGAGTCCAAAAGCCTCAGAACCAGGGAAGCTGATAGTGTGATTCTCAGTCTGAGGTGAAAGGTCTGAGACCCTGAGGATACTACTCATAAAAGTCCTGGAAACCAAAGTTTGAAGATCCTGCAGTTCTCATGTCCATGGACAGGAGAGAAGAGTGTATTTGAGCTCCAGGGGACAGAGAAAGAGAAAGATTCACCTTCTCTTGGGCCCCCAGTAGATTGAGTGGTGCCCACCCACCTGAGGGAAGTCCTTTCTAACTAGTCCACTCAGGCTCACGTGCTAATCTCCTCTGGAAACACCCCCACAGACATACCCCAAAATAATGCTTGACTCGGTTTCTTGGTATACCTTACTCTAGTCAAGTTGATATCTAAAATTAACTGTCACAACAAGCACTTTTTCTAAAGTAAAAATATTTGGAGCTGAAAAGGGACCATTTCCTCATTCTGCCTGCAACATATGGGAGGAAGTGTTCCAGGTGCAACGCCTTTTCTAATATTTTTCTTAAATGGCTATTTAACAGATGAAAATATCTTTCAATACTTTTTATAATGAATCAACATAAGCTGATCTGTTAAATAAGCTTATCATCATGTACATATTATAAGAATATATATCTTAAAGTAGTCTTATTCTATGCAGAGTAATTTTTTTTGCAATAGGAAAAAGTTGTAACCCAAGGGATTTTGGAAACTGAAATAATCATGAAAAAATTTAACAACTTCTCAATTCAATGACTGCTGACGGCACACTTATGAAATACTCCATTTTTTAAAAAATAAAAGTATGTGACACATCCATACTGTGGGTATAAATGTTAACAACTGTAGAAGTGCAATGCTAAATACATGAAATAAAAGAGAAGAGAATATAAAGGGAGAATAGTTTGATTTTTTACATGTCACTTAAAAGTTGCCATATGTTAGGTGCTCCCCTGTCAACATGAATGTGCGTGTGCCTGACACTAAAGGCAATGGAATTTTTGGTGGCCTAAGAGTGAAGAATAGAGTTACAATGAGTCCCTTTGCAGGGGAGAAGGAGACTCCCTGTTATGCCTGGAGGAACCTAGCCAAGGATTTCTTTTTATTCTAACAGAGCTGGCTGAGTGATTGGGGTGGGGAGTGCAAGAGGGAGAGATATTACGGTAGGAGGTGTCTGCAGGAGAGGGGAGATAAAGGAATCTCTAAAAGCAGAAGATGAGTCATTCTTCAAAAAATATATTCTGTTATGGAAATGTTCGAATGAAAGATTTCCTCTTTCTAGCCTTCTAAAATAAAACATAACACCTGAAAAGAACATATGGTTAGAGTTTGAAATGGGTAGCCTTGTGAGCAATACTAGATTTGTGTCATTGAGCTATAAACGATAGGAATCATGTGTGACTTGAATGATAAGTAGGATTTCCAATGACAAGTTTTGAAGAGGTTTATAGAAAAGGCAAGGGACCTACCTTTAAGAAAATGGGTAAGCAGTCAGAAATTTAGACTATCCACCATTCATAATCTAAGACTTTTTAAAGCTTTGAAAGAGTATTTGTCTGAGGAAGTTTAAATGTCAAAACTATAATTTTAATTAATAACTGAAATTGAATTTGATTAGTAAGATGCTGTAGAGATAATTAATCAATTTGCAATCCTCTGTACATAAATAACAGTTATTGATTTAGAAATGTCTCTATAATTACTTACAGATGTTTCTAATACCAAACAATTATAACATAATAAATGTAAATGTGGTTTATTTTGGATATAAATCGTGGACATCAAAAAAGTTATTATGAATCATTTCACCCAAAATAAAATAAAATTGTAATTTTCTTTAATCAAATATGATCAGCAGAGAAGCTTAACTTTACTTCATTCACAGATTTTTTTTTACCTCATATTTCTTAATCAAATGTAATATGATTTAATTTGCCATTTTGTCACTAAACCTAGATGGCACTACCACTTGATGTACTAAATGTGAATGGTTCTTCCCATTACTAATAATATACTTGAAAAATAAAATATCACAAATATATCAAAGCATTCACTGGAGATGCACCAAAGCCAGCATTGTATGAATTGATTGATTGCCCCAAATTTTGTGGTATCAGACTGGTCACCCCAGTGCCAAGACACTACCATCATCTCCCAACTGCCCACCCAATGAAGATAGCTGGCCTACATATGAAAGTTTATTATTATTATTATTTCTAAGAAAAGTCTGATAGTAGATCCTAGAATCCCTACAACTCTTTTATTTCCCATTTCTGTTCAAAACTGAAAAGAATCAGCACACATGTTATATCATATCCCGAAACATGTACCTGTAACAGTGAAAACTTACAGTGAACTTCCCCATCACCTTATTCCAAGCAGATAACTTTATATCAAAAATTAGTGTGGAAAACATACAATGTCTTTGCAAAAATGTACCTCCACAAACTTGGCAGACAGGAAGAGTACAATGTGAAACTTTTTAATACATGTGGCACAAATTAGCACATTATTCACAAAGTGTTTTTTCCTTTCCTTCTGGGCACACAGTGAAACTATATTCCCCAGCCTCCCTTGCTATAAGTGTGGCCATGTGACTGTGTTTTTGGCCAATGATATATGAGCAGACGTTCTGTATATTGTTAAAAACCTCCTTGTTGTCATCTCCTCTTGTTCTTCTCACATCTGCCAGCTAGATGTTGAAACCCAGTACATGTTAACTTCTATTTAAAAAAACACATAAAATAGAATCTACAGTATTTAATCTATACGACAAGTAAGAAATATGAGAAGACCAGGGCTCAGCATGGTCAAGTGTCCAACACAAACTCGGAACTTCCAATTTTGTTTCCCTATGAATTCTACTATCCTATAATTATTCTCATTTTATAACAGGGAAAACTGACACAATTTGCACCTTTTTTGATAATCAATATTAGTGGCTCTTTCACATCATGGGTATGTGCAAGACCACGTGCTTCTCTTCTTGTATACTTCTTTTGAGATTTGATGAAATTCATTCTTCCAACATATATTTTGTGAATATTTGTCATGTGCCAAGTACTGTTCTAGGTGTTTGTGATGCACAGTGAAAAATGAAAAAATACAGCCAAAGAATCTTGCTTCATACAGTAAACTTCAAGACTGTAAATACCTTGGAGAGAGAGAAGAATTTATTAATTACAATGCAATTCAATACGTAGACATGTTTAACCCCTTGGTAATTTTGCATTTCTGCAACACATTCAGGGAGGAACTATGATGTTTGAGGTAAACATGAGTAGCTGTGAAAATATAAAATGCCAAGCCCTATCCTAAAGACCATGCAGTCCCTATGGGCAGTTAAGTCATAGATACCATTATGAACCACTGTAGATCCCCTTGGCATCACCACTTTCTGGGGCTTTTGTCCACCTTTGATTGGCAGCTGTCACAAGGTTGGCCAAGTCTGAATGGGCTCAGACTAACCTCACGTGAACAGAACCTAACCATGCTTGGCTTCCTGTTCTCACCTGCCACTGCCAAGATTTCCTGTCGATGCTAAGGCTTATGCTGCAAAGAGAATGGCTCAACACAATTGAGAGGAGAAGGGGAGTTAACAGGTCATAAAACAAACTCTTAACCAATGGGAGACAGGAGCCAACAGTTAATTATGTCTTCCTTCTTTGCTCTGGCAGAGTGTCCTGAGACGCAGTTATTCATATGGACTCTATGAAGATGATTCCTCAAGAATAACCAATTCGTCATTCTTGTATCAACCAGTACCCATGCCAGGAATTTACCCTCTCAAATTTAATTTATTTCCTCCACCCCTGTGGCTTCCTCCCTTTCCCTTTTACTTCTGCTTCTTTGTGATTACTCTGTAACTAATTATTAGCAAATAAAATTTCGTCTCAGTCTCTGTTTTCTAGGAACACTTAATGATCACACATGGCTCAATGTGGCAATGATTACAATAGAGTTGTGAATGACTTGATATGAGGATATAAAAAAAAGAAGAAATTTGTTTCTAAGTGTGGTTTCTAGGTGTGTCAAGAAAGTGATGAGGAGGTGGGCTTTTAGGCTCTTCTTTGAAAGATTAATATAATCCTGGCAGATGTAGATGGATACAATTGGCATTCCAGATTGAGTAATGGTGCAAACCTACGTGTGAAGGCAATTGATTATGGGATGTGTCCACTGGCGGTAATCCAGGAGAAATTCTTTAGGAGAAAGTAGTAGGCAAGGCTAACAAATTAGATAATTGAAATTGGTGGATATTATAGATACATGACGCTGGAGATAACACATGCTTCTTTCAGGTTACCACACTTGATGCCAAGTCAACATGAAGCCAGAGCCCCTGTGGAGGGGATAAAGAATGAGACTGAGCCATGGTTTAAAAGAATGCTGCTCAAACTGTATCCTGAATAAAAATTTCCTGGAGAAAATTCTGGGCCTTATTCTCTGATATTGATTCAGTAGCCTGGGGTGGGGCCTCTAGTTTTCATTGCTACTAAATTCTCAGATGCTGCTGCTATGCCCATTCAGTGACCACACTTTGAATAGCAGTGGTTTAGAAAAGGTTGGTCCTTTCTACATGCCTGTCCTAAATAGAGGCAGCTCAGATGTTTCTAAACGTGGAATATGACCTCTATAGCCATCCTTTAAGTGTTTACTGAATACATGTGCATTTTAGGTGGGTTAAGACATTTATTTTGAAGCAATTTATAAAACGTCTAAGTTTTGCACAGCTCTGTAGTTGATGCCAACACACACACACACACACACACACACACACACACACACAGAGAGATATTGCCATCTAAGTCTAAGATTAATGGAAGTTTTGGTGAACTGGAAGCATCTAAATACTCATAAGAAAGATCATATTATCAGGAAATAATTAGGATCCCAAATTAAGAGAAGGCATTAAACATGCTATTATCTTCCTGTTGTAATTTCCACGACTCTCTGCCACTGGGTATTTTTAGCCAAGGAAGCGATCATCATATTTGAGTAGATTTCAAATACAAAAAGAAGAAGAGAATGTACAGTGTGTAATCTCAAATTTGTCTACTGATTTTACAGATTTTGGGGTCCAGTTCTGAGTGTCACACTTCATGAAGAAACAGGATGACATAAAGCAAGCCATGTGGTATGAGGTACCATGGAGGAAACTGGGATGCTTGCCTTGAAAAGGAGATTCATTGTGCTAATAGGTCTTGGCTATGACAAGTGCCATTTTCTGCAAGGTTGCCATATAAGACACTAGAAGAAAAACAAACAAAACAAAAGAAGGGGAAATGAATGAAAGTTAAAGCAATCTAAATACTACATTATGAAATCTGTCCACAGGAAATGTGCTGCTTGGTGAGGAAGAAAGTTTTCCATTATTGGAGCTGTTCAAGAAAAGTCACGGTAGCAGACTAATAGTTAGAAATGCATTTTATAAAGATTTGGAAATTCTTTGCCACTAATTCCAAGGTGGCAGGGGAAAAGGGCTTTTTTTTTTTTTTCCTAATTGTGTATTTGCATGAATTTCAGAAGGCCTGAATTCATAGGTGATAATTCTGTATTGTTCATATTACTGGAGATCCTACAGGTAAGTGATCTAAAACTTAATATGAAAACAAAAAGGCCACCCTCTTGCCAGGGCACTGCGTCTGTGTTGAACACAACAGGGCCATGCTGAACACTTAAAGCCTCAGTGGAAAGGGATTTTCGTGGGAGCAAGATGGCGACAGGTCTGGAGTGAGCATGCCAGAATGCAGAGAGAGCCTGTGAAGTGTGCGCTGTGCTGCCAGAGTACTATTTGCATTTCCAAGAGCAACAAAAAACAAATAAATCACTGATCAACTAATCTACAATGAAAAAAAGCAACTACAGTCTCGAGGTTTTAGGGCCGATGCAAAAAAAGACTCCTGAGAGCGCCGCAACCGTGCCGGGAAACCAAGCAGCCCAAGGCAACAAAGGCCAGGAAAGATGGCAGCGGTGATGCAGAGACGGAGAGGAAGGGGCAGGACTGGCCCAGCTCTGGGAGCTTTGTGAGTGACCCCCAGCCCAGCCCCGCTTGGGGGGCAAAGGCCCGCCCGGCCCCCGCTTACCACACCAGGCTAGGCGCCTTCAGCAGCACTGCCTCCATTTTCTCCAGGGGGGGCGGAGCCGGCCGGCTCGGATCGGGCAAGCCAGCCATCTTCGCTTGGCGCGGCTCCTCACTGAGCCGTGCCAATTGTGTGCCTCAGTGCAGGGGCCCCCCGGGGCCTGTGTAGTGGCCACCAATCCCACTCCTCCTGCAGATCTCTGGCAGGGCTGGTGGCATGGGGAGCCCCCGGCCAGCGTCGGGAGGGCAGGGAAGAGGATCCCGGCCAGACTGTCACTCCACCACACCTGGGGCCTCGGCCCCAGGTAAACTCCCTGCTTCCGTGAGGCAGATACCAACTCTGTGGCCTTCAGTTCAGAAAAATCCCAGACGGGGGCCGGCCCAGTGGCGCACTGGATAAGTGTGCCACTTGGGAAGCGCGGCGGCGCTCCCGCCCGAGGGTTCGGCTCCCACATACAGACCGGTTCCTGATCACTGGCTGCGCGAGGCGCGGGAGCAACACCAAGGGTTGCAATC
>NW_007729147.1:30774-31260 GCF_000696425.1 Galeopterus variegatus
TCTGGTTGGGGGAGGGGTAACCAGGGTGCCCCCGAGCCCACTTGATCCTGCTGGAGAGCTGGCCTGAGGGCGCCGAGCTGGCTCACGCCGGGGGGATTCAAAGAGGAACTGTGTGCTGTGGGATCCTCCCCCGGGGGGCTCATGCCCTGGTGTGGGAGATAACTCAACCACACAGGGGGCCGCAATACCGGGGGAAGGTGAGAGGCCCAGAGAGGACCTTGACCAGGGCCGCAGACACACCCACAGTGTCCGTAGTGGAGGCCTGAGACCCCTTCGGGGCGGGGCGGGCCGAGACAGGAGGATTGCAGAAGACACGCCCCAGCCCTGTAATGAGTGCACAGAGAGGGGAGGGGTCCAGCAAAGAAGGAGGAGTCTCGGAAAAAAAGACGCACCCTCCGGGAGGCCCCATCGTGTGCACACAGAGAAGGGAAATGCCGGATAGTGAGTCAGAGACTTACAGATCTCACACACCCTGTTGGGCCGGCA
>NW_007729147.1:33557-35556 GCF_000696425.1 Galeopterus variegatus
GGTGTCGGTGATGGGCCATAATAATCATATACATTGTATATTGACAAAATGAAAATTTAATGAAAAAAAAAAAGGGATTTTCTTTCTGTTCTCTACGTCTGCTTGAAACTACTCAGTCTTTTCTATGCTCTGTCCTGGAATGTAGAGGGAAATTAATGGATGGTCTAATAAGGGAGAACAGAAAAGGAAGTATTTTTCTGCTGTGTTAGTTCAGAATAAATAGGGTTTCATTTTATTGTAGTGTCATTAACTTATATTCATAAAAAGTCTTGTTAAGTTTTCTCAACCAGAATGTGAACTACTTAGAGAGGCTGTAATTAGTGACCTAATCAGGGTAAACCTTACCTTTAGAGAAGTTGGTCTTCAGAAACCACGCAATCCAGAAGAGAGTGGAGAGAAATATTAAAAGTGTTAGAATAAAAAAAAAACCCTACCAACCTAGAGTCCTGTCCCAGTGTAATTATTTGAAACTAAAGGAGAAATAAAGACCCCCTTAGTCCAACAAAAATCGATGGAATTTTGCCAGTAGACCTCCTCACAAGAAATGTTAAAAGATGTTCTTTAGATTTTTCCGTATTGATTTTGTATACTGCAACTTTGCTGAATTTGTTTATCAGTTCTAAGAGTTTTTGATTAGTATTTAGGTTATTCTATATACAGGATCATGTCTTCTGCAAACAAGCACAATTTGATGTTGTCCTTTCCAATTTGGATGACATTTCTTTCTTTCCTTCCCTAATTACTCTGGCTAGTACTAACCATACTAAGTAGGAATGGTGAAAGTGGGCATCCCCATCTGGTTACTACTCTTGAAGGAAAAACTTTCAGCTTTTCCTCATTCAGGATGATATTGGCTGTGAGTTTGTCATATATGGCTTTTACTGTGTTGAGATACTTTCCTTCTATACATAATTTGTTGAAAGTCAGTACCATGAAGGGACATTGAATTTTGCTGAATGCTTTTTCTGCAACTATTGAGATAATAATATGGTTTTTCCAACAACAATCTAGGGAAAAAAAGAAATCAAGAAAGAATTCCATTTATGATAGGTACCAAAAAAAAAAAAAAAAAAATCTAGGAACAAATTTAACCAAAGAGGTAAAAGATCTCTACAATAAGAACTAAAAATCACTGCTGAAAGAAAATAAAGACACAAAAAGATGGAAAGACATCACATTTTCATAAATAGAAGGAATTACATTATAAAAATGTCTTTACTTCCCATAGAGATCTACATATTCAATGCAATTGCCATCAAAATACCAATGACATTCTTCACAATCCTAACATTTATATGGAAAAGCAAAAGACCCCAAATAATGAAAGCAATACTGAGAAAGAAAAAAAATGAAGCCAGAGGCATTACACAACCTGACTTCAAATTATGTGGTGTGGTCCATGCCATGGCATGATCCTAAAGGAGTCAGCATGGGCTGCCCTCTCCGAGCTGGCAGGGCCGCTGGAGGGAGAGCTGTTGGCAAGGTGTCAGCTATGAGCACTTGCTGCAACCAGAAGGACTACCTGCCTCGGCTTTGTGGCTATTGCCTTCTCTTTCGATATTTTGGTTAGTGTGGCAGTTCTCTGGATTCCCAAAAGATTATAAAAATAACACAAATAATTACGCAGTCATTGAACTAAACATTCCCACAGAAGGATCCGAGTAAATTGGACAATTTAAAACTATCCCCTTGTGATAAATTGACCACACCAACATATGTTCCAAAAGCACCGCTCATGACTAAATATGAGCAGCAGCCTAATGTAAGTTGGCAAACATCATTTACTGGAGGTTATATTAATGGCAAGAGAATGGTTGGCACTAATGAGAAATTATATGATTGGGACAAATTAAGTATATGGGAACGAAACTGTAGAACCCGCTTTACTTGGTGGTATCCAGTTTTAAATAAATCATTAAGAATCAGGTGTTGGGATAAAAATATATGCTGTAAAATTATTAAACCTGCAAAATTAGATCTTAGAAAAATAAGAGAGTGT
>NW_007729147.1:36556-85646 GCF_000696425.1 Galeopterus variegatus
TTATATTAATGGCAAGAGAATGGTTGGTATTAATGAGAAATTATATGATTGGGACAAATTAAGTATATGGGAATGAAACTGTAGAACCCCCTTTACTTGGTGGTGTCCAGTTTTAAATAAATCATTAAGAATCAGGTGTTGGGATATAAATATATGCTGTAAAATTATTACCTACAAAATTAGATCTTAGAAAATAAGAGGTAAATGTAACTAGTTTTGTGAGGGATGGTGCTGTGCACAATGACACTTTGACATTTAGATCAAGATTACAGGGCCACAGCAAATGCATAACTTTAAAATGTGCATGATAATGCTGCTCAAATATCCGTTGTTCTTTTTACATTTGGCTCCCACCCTGTTAACAGGGTGGATCTTAACCACAGTTTGCTACAGAGAAAGGTCACAAGATAACTTCAAGACAATGAAGGGATGATTTGAATCTGATAATACTGGATTCCAGGAAATAGAAGCACGAGTTGATCACCTAAGACGTGCTGACCTCTAAAAAAGTTTCCTCCCTGCTTTATGGACCATTGATTTAAGCTTGCTGATACAATAAAAATAGTTCCCCCCAAAACCCCCCCTGCAGAGAAAAATCTAAATAAAAGGCATTGTCTCATGCTCTATTGGGCTCCAGCTGCAACATGCTGACAGCCGGGAGAGAGAGAGCGTGCATATTGATGCATTGAGGTCTCTGTCTCCCTTTTTGGGTACCCACAACTTGACTGGAGCTGTTCTCCGGCAATTATGCACAAAGCTATAATAACCAAAACTGAATAGTACTGGCATAAAAACAGATACACAGACCAATGGGACAGAATGGAGAACCCAGCAATCAAACCACAAACACAGCCGACTGAAACTGAAAAGCTTCTGCACAGCAAAGGAAACAATCAACAGAGTCAAAACACAACCTACAGAATGAGAGAAAACATTTTCAAACTATGCACTTGACAAGGAATTACTATCCAGACTATAGAAGGAACTCAAACAATTTAACATTAAAAAAATAGTAACCCAATTAAAAAATGGGCAAAGGAACTGAATAAACATTTCTCAAAAGAAGACATAAGAATGGCCAACAGGTACATGAGAAAATGCTCAACATCACTAAGCATCAGGGAAATGCAAATCAAAACCACATTGAGTTATCATCTCACCTCAGTTAGTTTGGCTTTCATCAAAAAGATAGAGAATAACAAATGCTGGTGAGGATGCAGAGAAAGGAGAATGCTTCTACAATGTTGGCGGGACTATAAATTGGTGCAGCCATTATGGAAAACAGTATGGAAGTTTCTCAAACAACTACATATAGGACTGTCACATGATCCAGCAATCCCACTGCTGGGTATATACTCAGTTAAGGGAAATCATCATGTCAAAGGGACACCTGAACTTCCATGTTTATTGCAGCTCTATTTACAAGAGCCATGATATGGAATCAACCTAAAAGTCCATCAATGGATAACTGAATAAGAAAAATGTGATATATATACACGATGGAACATTAGTCTACCATAAAAAGAATTAAATTCTGCCATCACAGCAACATGTATGAACTTTGAGAAAATTATGTTAAGTGAAAGAAGCCAGACACAGAAAGAGAAATGCCACATGTCCTCACTCATAAGTGAGAGCTAAAAAATAAAGAAGGAAGGAAGGAAGGAAGAAGAAAGGAAGGAAAGAGGAAGGAAGGAAGGAAGGAAGGAAGGAAGGAAGGAAGGAAGGAAGGAAGGAAGGATCCCAATAGTACACTGAACGTTCGTAAGGAGAGAACAGAACTTCAGTTTCTAGAGTTAAGAAGGAGGGGAGAGAGGTTAGCGAGAAATTGGTTAATGCACACAAAAGAACGATTACGTTTTTAAATGATGAACATGCTAATTAACTTGATTTGATCATCACTTATTGTACACAAGTGCTGATAGTTAACTCTATACCCCACAAACATGTATAATCAATTATGTTTCAATAAAAAGGAAAAAGAATTTCTTCAGCGAGGAGGAAAAGATATAGGTCAGAGACTCAAACCTACATAAAGAAAAGAAGAATGTCGGAGAAGGAACAAATGAAGATAAAATCTTTTCTTTCTCTTATTCTTGTATTAGATGATTGTAGCTTCTGAATAAGTAAAATGAGTGACAGCAGCATCGTAAGGACGGGTGGGGGGAATTGGAAATACTCTGCTATAAGGTAACTGAACTACCCAGAAAGTCCGCACTACCCAAAAAGTGTTATTTGAAAGGGGATTTAGATTGGTTTTAAGTGAATATTTCAAACTCTAGGGCAACTACCAAATACATTTTAGAAGTATAATTGATATGCTAACAGAAGAAACAAAATGAAATCATAAGCTGCTCAATTAAAACAAGAGAAGGCTGAAAAAGAGCAGCAGAAAAATAACAGTTACAAAGAGCAAGGACAACAAATAGAAAACAGTCACAAAAATGGTAGATATTAATCCAATTGCATTGCTCATTACTTAAATGTGAGTGATCTAAACACTCCAATTAAAAGATAGATACTCTCATGTTAAGTGTTCTTACCACAATAAAATCAAAATTAAAAAACTACCAAACTATATGTTGTCTACAAGAAAATCACTTTGAATATAAAGACAGAGTAAAAGTAAACGCATGGAGAAAAATATACCATGTTCTGTGGATTGATTGAATGGTGTCCCCAAAGTTCATATATTAGAAGTTTAATTTTCATTGTAACAGTTCAGGGTGGGAAATCCTATTAAGGTAATTGAAAGATGGGGCCTTGAAGAGATGATTAGATTCTAGGGCCATGCCATAGTAGATGAATTAATAATAGTGGCAAGGAGTGGGGTTCTGAGGGCTTTAAAAGGGGAAAGTAAAGAGTCTGTCCCTTTCTTTGCTCCATCATTTTCTGCCATGTGAGACTCCTGGATCACTGTCGCCACCACAAAGACCCTCTCCACATGTGTTACCTGGACTTTGTACTTCCTAGCTTCTGATACTGTAAACAACAAATTTCATTTTCTTAAAAATTACCCAGTCCTGTGTATTTTGTTATAAGCAACAGAAACAGACTATACCATGCTAACATTAAAAGCCAGAATTGAAAAAAACATATATTTTATTTTTATACTAGAAAATAGAAGACTTGAAGAGTTAATTTTTGTATTGTTGAACAATATAAAAGACTAGTGAGATAAAAGACATTAAAATCAGGTAATTTGTTTCTTGCTAGTTCTAGGCCTTCATCTCCCAGAGATTACCATGCCCAGGGCCTTGGTTTCCTCATATCCAGTTATCTTTATGATTCCCTGAGCAAACTTTCACTGCCTATTCCACCTACAAGACCTTTATGTAAAATTGCCTGAGTTGATCATAATGTAATAACATGAGGACTAATTGGTGGAAGTGACATTAGATTGATTGTAAAAAAGATCTTTCTCATGATTAGAGAACACCACTAAGCATCAGGGAAATACAAATCAAAACCACCTTGAGATATCATTTCACCCCAGTTAGACTGGCTATTATCAAGAAGACAGAGAATAACAAATGCTGGTGAGGATGCAGAGAAAGGGGGACCCTTCTTATTCAATGCTGGTGAGCTCATGCTCCTGGAGGGTGGCACACCCCAACTCCACAGGGACAGAAACTCCTGTGCTAAGGACCATTCTAGACCTCACACTATGTATGTCTTCACATCTGGCTGTTCATTTGAATCCTTTATAATATCCTTTATAATATACCAGTAGTTGTGAGTAAGGGTTTCCATGAGTTTTATGAGCAGTTAGTGCAAATTATCATACCTGAAGGGGGTCATGGGAACTCCCGATTTATGATTTTTAGCCAGTCAGTCAGAAGTAGGGGAAGTCCATGAATTGCAGTTAGCATCTGAAGTGGGGGGCAGTCTTGTGGGACTGAGCCCTTAACCTGTCGAATCTGTACTAACTCTGGGTACTGTCAGAAATTGAATTAAATGGTAGTACCCTCAGTTAGTGTCTGCAATATTAGAGAATTGGTTGGTGTAGAATAAAAACCCCACGTTTGGTGTCAGAAGAATGAGTAGGAACAGATCATAGTGACTTATTATTTTCATCTCAGAAAACTTGCACAAAGAAGGAGGAGCTTAAGCAATAATAAAAAATAATAACATATAATTTTATCATCTACTCAAAGACCAAATATTGTATAGAAAAAAGATTTCCACCTTTTCTCTTCCACATACATTTCTGTAGATTGTATAGAAAATTTAATGAATTAATGATAGTGTAATAATTGTAAATAATTATAATTAATAAAAATAATCCATTTAAACTTGAGGAAATATTAAATATGAGCAATTAGAGTGCTTAATCTATAAAACAGATATTTATTTATTTATTTTTTTAATCTTTTTTACTGACCAGTAACGGTATCGCAACCCTCAGTGCCACGCCCGCACTGCACTCAACCAGTGAGCGGGAACCGGTCTCCACATGGGATCCGGACCCTCGGCAGGAGCGCCGCCGCGCTCCCAGGTGGCGCACTCTCCAGTGCGCCACCAGGCCGGCCCTGAAACAGATATTTAAAGAAAGATTTTCTCAGGACTATTATTATTAGAACTATTTTGATGAATCATCTTATTAGGATAGATACAGAAAAAAAGTAATACCCAGTTTTATTAAAGTTTCTATTGACATTTACTCTAGGACTGCAGTTAAGTATTTCTTCAAAATTTACTTGAATTTGCATGGAATTAATTTGTGTGAATTGATTAAAATAAAACTCATCTTTTCCCAGAATCAAAGAGTAATACAATATTAATAGACCCTTGGGAGTAAGTGGCTGAAAAGATATTCCTAGTCTTTTTGGTAGTTTTCTGTATATTTTAGATTTAGGTATTTTAAGTGTTCTTCTTAACTAGAAAACACTTAATCTAGTTTTTATTTACTTCTTTTATTACTATACAATTCCCTCATGTTCTGATTGAATCACTAAAAAAGGGAAAAAGGGCACTAAATATTTTAATAGATTTCTTATTACGAATTTATAGGTAAGTTGAATACCATAAGATAAAGGAAATGTAAACTAGTATAATGGTTGCAATGGACCTATCTCTTATTTGATCATCTGTGCTCTTTATATATTCATATACAACTATTAATTAATATTAATGCATACTTTTTTCCGTAATAAAATCTGCCAAAAGTCACTTTTAATTTCTGGGAGTATACAAATTTTAAGTTTGTTAAAGGATGCAGATTTGTTAAATTGATGGAATGTTGTAAATTTCTCTCTGTATATATTTATAGATTTTTGGTGGCTGGCCGGTATGGGGATCTAAACCCGTAAACTTGCTGTTATAAGGCTGTGATCTAACCAACTGAGCTAACTGGCCAGCCCTGTAAATCTATTTTTAATGTGATAGATTACACACTGTCTTCTAGCATCTACATTTATTCATATTGCAAATTATATAAAAATAACTTATTTTTAATAATTTTTAATTAAGCATAAAATCAAATTGATCAAATAGATTTTCACTTTTGATTAGGAAATATAAAATGTGAAAAACCTTTACTCCCATGGTACAATAAGAAAATAATAACAAATAAAATAAAAATTACAGTTTTCCATAGGACTATCAATGAGTGATGACAAACTCAGTACCAGAGAGGTAAGCACCTGTGTCAGGTAAGCCCAGAGCAAAAGCATATTCATATGGAGGCTCAAGTGCCCAGTCTCAATGCAGGTGGTCAGAGGAACGCATTTGCTATCAGTGGAAAGACTTGGAAGGACCAAGGAGAAACCAAATGAGAATGTCGTGAACTAACAGATGAATTGGAATTTGGAGGAGCCACAAATGTAAAAAGGGCCACAAAATAATCTTTACACTGCGTAATCATAATTTTTTAAAAAAATACATTTTTCAGTCCCCAAATTGTTTTCTCCCCTCAAACCCTGATGTATTTTTCTGAGAAAACACCAGTGGAGGAAGTCCTGAAAGCTGAGAGAACAACTTGTGGTCTCCCACATTTGCATGATGCTCATATCCAGAAACCCTGCTAGGGTTGAAATAAACCTCGCTGAAACTTTGGCTCAATACCCTCCCACCTCAAATGCCAACAAGGTAAAATAAAGTACTCCCCTTCGCATTAGTAGCATGGAAAATCAGAGACGAACTCAACTTAATCACAGTTACAACTCAGCCTATATCAACTTGACTTTTGGAAGAAACTGTATCATCAGTCTCCATCCTAAACAGCAGACAGAGAAAAGGGCTTGGTTGCACTACGTGGAAAGATAAAACAAATCTTAACAAAAATTCACTAGAGTTCACTGTCCTCTGTGTTATATAAATTGTCTGGAATATAATAAAAAATATGAGAATTGGAAAAAAGCATGAAAATGTGGCCTACAATCAAGAGGAAAATAGCAGACGCACAGACAACCCAAACACTCCAATAACTTAAAATCAACTATTTTATGTATTAAATAACTTACAGGAAAATTTGGATGTAATGGAGATAGACATGGACAATCTCAGAGAGAAAAGGAGTCTTTAAGAAAAAAAGCTGTTTCATTAAGTTTGGTTCCTTTTTTTCCTCTTTCTATCCTCTTTAGGTTTAATTATTTCACAAACTTCCTGTGATAATGCTTAAGTCATGGATTTTCATCAGTTTTAAATATATGCGAGCCTCAATTTTAAAAAACTTTCTAATATCCTTTATAACTTCTTTTTGATCCATGAGTTATTAAAAATATGTTTCTTTAATATTTAAAAATATAGTGATTTCTCTTTTCAAATATTTGAGAAATTTGCATTATAGTCAAACAACATAAACTGGATGATTACAACACTTTTTGAGATTTTAGAATTATTTTAAGACCCAGTATTTGGTAATTACTCCACTTGAGCTTGAAAAATGTTCCATGTGAGTTTCTGCAGTTAGATGCAGTGGTCTGTGATCTTGTAAAATTTGTGCTCACATCTTTTAACATCACTGAATTTTTTTCCTGCTTATTCAATCAGTGTAATAGAATCTTTCATTATGATTGTAAATTTGTCTATTACTTCTTTTCTTTCATTTTGTTAAATTTAATGTAAATAATGATATACTTGGTTTAAACGTAACATTTTATCATTTGCTACCTAGCTATACACTCAGCACAATTTATCTCTCCATTATTGCCTCTCTTTGGATTAATTTCACTAATCTATCAATTTCCCACTCTTAGCTTTGTAGTTATTCACTCTTTTACTATTTTCAGTATTATTCTAAACATTAAAATACTGTATATATTACTAACTAATAAAAGTGTAATACAAAGCAGTACTTTTAACTCTTTTGGGAAAGTACAAAGAGCACTGAATACTTTAACTCAGTTTACTTCCTTCCTGACTTATATGCCAGTTTTTGATTGTGTATTTTAGCTCTTCATCATGATAGATATTATGGAATACCATCCAGATCCTCCTTCACTGAAGGACTTTTTGCCCCAACTGCAGTGAGTACTGCCAAAAGGCAGCCTTTTGATTTCAGCTCCTTCTAGGACTACCTCAGCTACATAGGGCCACCTCACACCAGGTCACACCTTCCTGAAGTGGCCCAATCCAGTAACTGATGCAGGGCAATAAAGCCAACTTGAGGCATCTCAGAAGGGTGATTTCAACCAAAGCTCCCCCTGGAGCAAAACTATCCAATTAGTAATCCCCATTGTAGCTTCCATTCCAGATGTTTTATCTTTGCTAGAACAGATTAACACGGCCTTGGTTATATGGTACAGGGCCATTAATTCAGCTAATATGTATTTTTTTTTCCTTTTATCCCTATCAGAAAAGAATGTATTTCTAATAGAAACATTTCACATTCACGTAGAAAAAACATTAACAATTTTACCCCAATATATGTTAATGATTCCCCTTATGCTCAGAAAGTCCCAAAAGACCTAGAGTGAATGACCTTTGTGTAGAACATTGTATCAATAAACTAGATTGATAATATCATGATAGTTGGACCAGAGGAGAAAGAATTAGCTAGCATGTTGCAGGCTTGGTTAGAAATACTGTTGGAAGATGATTCTCCAGAGGTCTCTTGCATTTCCACATATTTTACCAGCAAGACACTGATTGCCCTTTGTTCTCTGCATTATCTTTTCAATAATGTTTATATAAAAAATAACCTTGGAAAATAAAGATAGTGTCTCCCTCCAGAGCAAAGGCAAGACATGCTTACATTATAAAACATGTGGCTTCCCTACATCCAGTGCTCCTTTCCTGTAATGCAAATTACTGTATGTGCAGGTGGCATGTTGCTCTATTCATGTCACCCTGTAGGAATGGGAGTTCGGAGAACTAGTATAAAATACTGATGTACTTGTTATTGCTGTGAGTAGTAAAATGTGAGTAATAAAATTTAGAAAAGGATTCTCATATCTTCTATCAGCATCCATGAAACTCTGGCAGGCAAACTGCTTAACTTGCAAGTAGGGTAAAATCGAAGACCCTACACAGTTCTGACAGAGGGTAGGAGATAAACCCTATCAAATTTCAGATCTTACCACATCAGTAAAAATTTTAGAGGACCAGTAATTAGATACCTGTCAGGACATGTGATCCCAAATAAAGGATAATGATTATATTCAATATGAAGGAAGCCCAATACCTAGTAGCCCTCTTTGTGTTCTAGAGGTGGCATATTTCTCACCTGGGAATATGGCTCTGCCCCATACATTTGGGGACACAGCATGCTATTAGTTTTGTGTGGTCTCAGAGCAGAATAGGATCAGAAACAGTTCCAGGCTGTATTGTAAGCAGCCCCGCCACTTGAGCCATAAGACATAGTAGATTTTATTTTATTAAAGGTATCGGTGGTAGAAGACGCTGTGTGGAGTTTGTATGGCAATCACAACACAGACTTCTAGGTTTCAGAGCAAGGTCATGTCGTCTGCCTAAAATAATTATATCTCTTTTGGAAAATAACTCTTGGCATGCTACTTTACCATTGTAAATATAAAGTGTCTGACTTGGGATACCAAGAGAACATGTGATCATAACTTCCCACTGTGAGCCAGCTTGTGTCAGACTCACCAAGTCATAAACTCAAACAGATTTAGCAATGATCTATTAAAAGATGAAAATGGTACGTCTGGGATTGAGAATGAGCAGGGCTAGAAAGTGCAAGCAAGCTGTACAATGGGGAGTCAGACCCTCATGCCATCCACTGCTGATGTGTTAGTGCTTCCCTCTCAGCTCACACCTGCGTTGTTTGAGGTCTTGCTCACAACGAGCTGGCAGAGGAAGAAAAAGCCTGAGCTTGGTTTACAGATGAGTTGCTCAATTCTGGGTGCAAGTTGAAAATGGGTGGCAGCTGTACTACAACTCCTCTCAAGAGTGGCTTTGAAAGATAGTGGTGAGGAAACCTCCTCCGAGTGATCAGAGCTTGGGTTGATTCATCTAATCATCTACTTTGTGAGAAAAAAAGAAGTAATCTGAAGTTATAATCTATTGAGATTCTTGAGTAGGGCTGGGATTAGGGTAAAGCAGGCAGCACCTAACATGAGAAATGTAAGGATGCACACACTCTCAGAGCTCTGAAGAGCCTAGACCCTAATAATGGTGCCATCTCTTTAGGAGACCAACTCTCCACTAGCCAAAAATTCGATGATATTGAACTAATGAAGGATGCGGCTAAAGTGTCAGTTTGGAAGTAATATTTTACTAGAACTGAGCGCAACCTCCAGGATACATTTCAGGGTTTGACTTGGTACTATACGTGAAATTTGGTTATGATACCATGTTCCCAACAAGAAGGAGGAATGGGAACCAAGGATTAGAAGCAAGAGTGATGCACTTGAAAGTATTTCTGCATGTAGATCTGGGCTCTGCTAGTTTAAAAATTCCAGGTCCCAAAGGGAGAGGGGGGACAGAATTGTCAGTGTCCTGCCACCAGTTAAACCTCTGAGTCTAGAAGACATCCTAGTTGAAGGCAGGGGTCTAGAATGGATAGTGAAGGAGTGATATACGAACATCCTTTGTGTCCCTGAGATGCTGTAATGGTAAAAGACTATATTTTCCCAACATACGTGCAGAAGTAGGTCAGTCGCATGACTTGTTTTGTCTTTCATTTTTTGAACATATCAAGCATGGTTATTTTAACATTTGTATCTGATAACTTTATCATCTATATACCCTATGGGTCTTTTTCTATTGACTTTTTTCTCTGTAAGTATGCAGTTGTCTTGTTTTATCTCCTTTTGCCTTTTGGATAATTATCAGAAATTTTATATAAAAATTTATAGGTTTTATTTGAGGTCTATCTTTTTTTTAACATGACTTGTTTTGTCTTTCATTTTTTGAACATATCAAGCATGGTTATTTTAACATTTGTATTTGATAACTTTATCATCTATATACCCTATGGGTCTTTTTCTATTGACTTTTTTCTCTGTAAGTATGCAGTTGTCTTGTCTTATCTCCTTTTGCCTTTTGGATAATTATCAGAAATTTTATATAAAAATTTATAGATTTTATTTGAGGTCTATCTTTTTTTTTAAAAGGATAAATGCTTGCTTCATGCTGGCAGGTGGAGACACTAGCAGTCTTTAATTAAATTACATACATTGAATTGATTACCTGGGTCCCACTCCTTCTGAGTGCCTATTTACTTTGTTCATACACAATTCTAGAGTTTATTTTTTTAGGACACCAACTCCAAACCTGGTAAAATGACTAGGGTCCCCACTGTTTTATAACTCTGGAATCCTATTTCTGTTGCCTTAACCCCAGAAGAATGTTAAAGCTGTGACCTAATACAGACGGGGCAGTTGTCCCTAGAGACAAAGCAAGCCGCAATGCTAGACTCAATCTTCTGGGTTTCCTACTTCTTACAGATCTTGGTCTCTAAATCTGCTTTGTCTTGTTATATATTTGCTACACCCAAGCAGATTCTAATAATATTTTATCTAGCTTTTCTAATTGTTCTCAGTCAGAGATTTGGTCTGAATTACCTAGGCCACCATTACCAGACACAGACGTCCAGTAGTAACAATTTCTTAAGTAGCCTTTCAAATATTTGTCAAGATATGCTGTACTTAAAAATTCCACCATGTTCATTTGGTTTTACATTAATTTTTCATTTATTTTCATTCATACAAATCTCTTTACTCCTACCTAAGTTGCCTAGCCACTACTAATGACACGATTAGGGAAGATAGATCATTTCCCGAGACATTAGCTGCTATAATTTAGTTAGAAGGCAAACATTTCTAACTCAAATCTTTCTCTCTTTTCATAAGTAAAGATGAAAACTTGAAAGGACATAAAAGACATTTCTGACCCAATGGACATCTTAAAGGAAAAACAGTCATATGATTAATACCCCCCTTAAAACTCTGAGCTGAGAAGTACTAAGGTCTGAAACCGGGATGAGAATGAGACATTGTTTTATTTAGATGCTATTCATAAATTACATGAAGTCTACTTACATAGCCCATTGCGTTAGGTTGTAGTTTCCAAAATTTGACCCTTAGATAAGGAACAACATGTAAGTAAAATTGAGAAGTGTTCTGAGGAAAAAATAGTTAAGTAACTGGGGAACTAGGACATGGAAGGGAAATATGAAATCTGACAAAGTCCAGTAGAAGGTAGGAGGGTAATTCTGGCTTGGCCTTCCAGAGAATTCTTCAGAGGTCAAAGGTCACATGTGAATGAATTATTCCTATCAATGTAGAACTTTCAAAGCACCAAAGGGGACATAGGCATATGCATAGCTGCATAAGGAGAAGAGAGTACGAAGGCTAAGAGGAGAAGGTACAGGCAGGGAAGTCAGAGTGACTTTCAAGTGAACGCTTCCTACTTTGTTATGCTACTGAAAGCACTGATAGTGACTTTTAAGTGCCACTAAAAACAAGTTTGTAACGACCTTTGTTAAGGTACCTGATGTACACTACAGACCACTGGTTCTCAAATTTTAATGTTGAGGCTTATCTATTGCCTTGCCCTTCTGAGCATTGTTCCGATTTGTTTCTAAAACACTCTCTAATTTTTTGTTCTCCAGATAACCTACATTTATTTTCTGGATCATCTTCCTGATAAAACATAGACAACTAAATATTGTGTTGTCTTCTCAGCAGCAAAGTCATGTAGTACTGTGGTAGCAGTGGTAATAGATGGATTCTATATTTACATAACTTTTAGGTAAGACCAAAGTGGAGTGTCAGGAACGCTTCCTTACACAGGTGTCTATAAATAAATTTAAAGATCACCAAAATAATATTTAGGTTTTCCCCATTCAATAAAAATGATTAAATGTGTTATTGATTACATCAATTTAACCAATTAATTCATTATCAGAAACCTACCATATTCATGTAACTTCACCTGGAGTTGTAGGTTATGTAGAGAACTTTAAGTTTCTGTTGATGGATGTTTAGATGCATGAGTATTGAGGAGCGATAAATATTCCATATCTCTACCCTCTAAAATTCCAAATAAAATTTTAAAATTAGATACAGTAATCAGATTTATTGTCTTTATTTCTGATAAGACTGGCCTGGAGAGTCTGGCTTAGATGTATGGAAACAACCCGCCTTTCGGTGCCTCCTGTGCCCCATCCTGCTCCTCAGTCCTTACATCTAGACCAAGGGATAGCCACCTGAGGGAGAATTTGTGTCTGCAGAGCACACACACAGCCACATATGCAGAGAATCCCTGCCTCATGCACAGCAGACCTTAGTAGATGAATAGAGTGAGACGGCTTACAGTCGTGTCTCTGACAGACATGCCCGGAGCAGAGAACCACCCTGCTGTCAGAAAAAGACCCTTCCAGGTAGAGCGGAGAGGACTTATTTCTTTCTCCCAATGAGACAGGTAAACTACTTCTTTTATTCATCTGGGGTAGGGCTGGGGGCAGTTAAGAAAAACCAGGGATGTTCACTTTCCATTTCCAAATGATGCGCTTCCCTGCTTTTTGGGACAAGACAGGAACATTGGGGAGCATTTAAAATGATACTCTTCACTGTCACCCCTAGTACTTTGGGCAAAGTGGAGGATAAATAAGCAATTATGAGTTTTGTCTTGTTTTGCTTTATTCAGTCTTGCTTAGGGCCACGGGATTTAAATTTAAATCACTGCAGATTTAATTACGGCAAAAAGGGGAATCAGAAAGCCACCCTAGTTTACAGTCTCAATTGTGAGTTGTATAGTAAAGTTATCATGAAAAGCATATTGGTGGCAAAATGGAATTAGACAACTCTACAGCAAACTTAGCAATAAATGGATATCCATCTGAAAACTCAAGGCAGTGGTTTTCTTTGGTGGGATAATATGCAAAGAAAATTGGAAACGAAAGCTCTACTTCAGCTATTTGTAATCAAAACACCTGCAAAATTAATTTTAAAGTACCATATATTATTTTGTGGGTAAAATTAAATGTCTTACACACATGCACGTGCACACACACACACTCTAGGAACAGATGCCAACGTACACATTCCTACACTTTATGACCATTCATCAACCTCACAAAGATCAACTTAGCTTACAGAAAAAAATAGGGCCAATTTTTAAAGAGTAAATTTGTAAGGAACAGATGCCAACGTACACATTCCTACACTTTATGACCATTCATCAACCTCACAAAGATCAACTTAGCTTACAGAAAAAAATAGGGCCAATTTTTAAAGAGTAAATTTGTAAAATTAAATGAATAAAGAGATGCAGCACTGTGAAAGAGCATTTTATTGCAAATACTACCACTAAGACAAAATACCCATTCATGTATACAAGAATGAAGTTCACTCTGTTTTTGGAAATACACAAACATAAAGCAAACTGTAACAATTGTTTTTTTTCTTTTTTTCTGCTAAGAGTAATCAAATGGTTAGTTTCCAGTCTCATTTTTCTGCTCTTTAAGCTGATCTTTGCAGTTTCTCAGAATCCTTATTCTTAACTTATTCTCTGATTTTAGTAATAAGGTCATGGGTAGACTTACGTGTTAAGGCATGGTGCCTTTGTGAACAAATCTCTGTGCTTTAGCATTTTTTTGTTTGTTTCTTTGTTTTAATCCTAGCATTCTTAGCAAGCAAAATAATTAGTGCTGAAAACCAAATGGCAACGATATAGGTAAAGACCACATACTTTGTAGACACTGACAACATTAGAATACTATTTAAAAAATATTCATCCATGCAGAGTTAATAAACATTTCTTGAAAACATCTTTCACTCCTTGCATATTCCATTCTTCTAGCGACAACTCTAACTAGTGAAACCAGATTCTGGTTTTTTGGCTATGCCCTGGACAACATTCCCTGTTAGAGTAGTTCTGTGCTAATTTTTGCTCAGAAAAAAAGGGAAAAGCACACTTAGTGCTAAGATTGGATATGTTTTTAATTTATGCATATTTGTGTGATGGATGTGAGCAAGACAATGTGGGACCATAGTTTCATAAAAATGGCCACACCAACAGAAAACCACCTTAGATGAAATTAATATTTAACCTGTTATTGATTTTTAAAAAATTAAACTCACTGTTATTATGCTGAAGGGTCACAATCACCAATCTGCTTAAAGTTAGCAATGCTCAGTGTGTTTCACAGAGCCGTGGGCACCTGGCCCTGAGCCTGCCATTCCATTGCCTTCCAGCAAACCCCAGATGAATTCCACAATCCATCTGACTGTGCTTTCTTTGTCATTTCTGGCTATCTTCTTCATCTTTCTTCCTCTTGCTTCTACTTTGATTGGAGACTACCATTTCCTTTCTCTCCCTTCTATGCTTTCTTATGAAATTCTCTTTCATTTTATATTATAGCCAAATATATCATATAAAAAAAATTAGCAAGAAAAACCTCAGAAGGTAGTCTACAGAATAAAGAAGGTAATTGTTAATTTGAAAATATTAGATAGTTAATGCAAACAGCATCTTAAGATTCAAAGTTTAGACTTTAGTTTTATTACATTATTAAAGAGATATTGATCAGGACCTGAATTAAATTATAATGCAAACAAAAAGGGGCAATATTTCTTAAACAAAATATCCATTGACAAAACAAAAGATACTTTATCATTAAAAAAAAAATGTGTAGCTTTCTTTTAAACAGTAGAGCAGGGGTAACAATTTTTCATGACATAATAATGAGAAATTGATCATCAAAGATAATAAATATAAAAATGCTGTTGGAGGGTGTTATTAGCTGAGTTGTGTCCCTTCCCCCCTGCCCCACCTACCTCATATGTTGAAACCCTAATGCCCAGTATTTTAGAATGTGACTGCATTTGGAGATAGGCCCTTTAAAGAGGTAATTAAGTTAAAATGGGGAGATTAAGACACAGACAACAAAGATGGAGGGATGACCATGTTAGAATACAGCGAGAAGGCAGCCATCTGCAAGGCAAAGAGAGAGGCCTCATAGGAAACCAAACCTGCCAACACATTGATCTCAGACTTCTAGCCTCCAGAACTGTGAAAAGATAAATGGCTGTCGTTTAAGCCACCAGTCTGTGCTATTTTGCTATGGCAGCCCTAGCAAACTTAAAGGGTAATGGTGAGAGTCTGTATGTCAGGGAAAAGTGCAAGTTTGGAAAGAACATAGAGATTGTTTCATTTTTTTCCTTTAGGCATTCAGGGCTTGATAAGATAAACTCGGCTCTTTGAAATATCAACATGCCTTTCAAAGTTCCCATTGAGAAGGTGACTTCATATTGTTCATTTCTGTGTATAATTTTTCCTCACCTTAAAAAATAGGCTTTTTAGCAGTCTAGCATTTACATTTGACTATCCAAATAGGATTTAAAGAGTGTAAACCAAAAGATAGATAAAAGATTACTCAGTAAGGAATGAGCTAAAAAAAAAATAAATAAATAAGGGGGGAACAGGGTGGGGGAGAACAGGGTGGGGGAGGAGAAAATACACAGGGAGCAGGTTGAGTGAGGGCCTGTGTTTCTGTTGAGAAGGTTCAGTTTCATTGGGAAGTGTATCAAGCACTTCTGGTGATTCAGGTCCTGAGCCTGGTCAGGGGTGATCAGGGACCAAGGTGTGACTCACGGGCTATGTCTTACTGATTAGCACTTTTTCATTTGTATTTGTAATTAAAAACTACTTGCCAATTGACACTTTTTAGGCTAGGGAAAAAAACAGAAGTTATTCTCTGAACCGTTTACTATTGCTATTATTATTATTTTCGCTCCTTAAATAATTTGAGTTAGCTTCCTGTTTTTCTATGTAATATATAAGTTTTGTCTCAAATAAAAAGAATAAAATAAAATAAAGCAATAGCTTCTACCATCAGAATTTGGCCCAGAATTTTACTATAGAATGTCTCTGTGGGTGGCATAGAAATGGGATTAGGGATTAATTTAATAATAGCATAATAAACATATGCTATTTTCTAAGAGTGATCTAAGGCTGCCTAATTTAAAATTTAAATTGTATTGGCTGTCCAAGTGACCTGATACTAAATACACTTTTTTAATCATAAAAGGCATGGAGTTAAGTATATAAATAAATGCAGAATTAAGTTCTTCTACACTGATAAATTCAATTATAATTGCCTTTCTAAATATTATTAGTTATTATTATTAAGCTCTTAATATTTACTGTCTTTACCACTTAGCAAAATGTTATTGCTTTTGTCTCAAAGTAGAGCAAGATGTTTTTATTTTATTTACCAAATGGGATGTGTTCTCTTGAAAGACTGTGTACAATATTAGTCATTGCATTCAAATTAAAATTCCCCTGAACCTAGGCACTGAGTCACTCTTGGCAAAGTATTATTGAACTTAACTGAGCCACCACACAACACATGGCATTACAGAAAGCACAGAAGGATGCACTTATTACTTCTAATTGGAGGTTTCAGAAATTGATGTCACACAACTTTTCCCTAAATTTTGAAACTACCTCAGCATCCAAGCCCCTGTCATTTTATCCGTGGCTGTGCCTGCACTGTTGCTGACATGGATTCAGCATATCAGCAAACACATAGCTTTTTCAATGATGCTCATCTTAGTACATTTGGCATCTACACGTACTTGTATATTAAAGTATATTCACAATAGCCAATTAGAGCACGTTTTTACCTCCAGGGTGGTCAATATAGGCATGCCGATATTGCTCAATCACAGATTAATTCTTTCAGTCCTTTAATTTCCTGCCTGAACAATGTTTTCCTGATCAATTCTAAGTCATTTAAAAAATGTTTTCCATGCTGCACTCTGTTTTCTCCCATCCACTATTCTTCTAAAAATGTCTGCATCTTTGCTCTTAATTTTATATTTCTTATCATAAAATCCAATGAGGTATTCAACATAATTTACCATCCAGTGTACTACCCTGTGTTTATTAAGATGTATTCTCTCCTCTTATGAAATACAATCTTCCAAAGAAACTAACAACTAACAAAAGTGAGGCTAACACTTTAGTCACCACCGGAGAAGCCAGAATACCACAACACTCTAAATCACCGTTGTTGTGGGCCTTCCTGCTTTGCCATCTGATTACAAAAATTGACGACCTCCACAGAATATGTTTGACAATTCCTTAGTTGGTACATTTTTCAGCAGCATTATGGAACTTCTGTCTGTGAGGAAGCAGACTTTTGATTATTCTTCAAGGAAACTTAGATGCCCTCATGAAAGAATAGCAGTGTGGCTAAAGTATGGGGATAAATTTCTCTGTAATTGCCCGTCCTGAAAAAAAAATCAACTGTTGCAAAGAGAATATGTATTTTTTTTTTTTTAGTCCTAAATGTGCTACTTAAAGTAGAAATCAATATTTTCAAATTTCTTCTGAAAATCCTTTGGCTATTCAAGAAGGTTCTGGCATGGTAGAACTTGCTCAGGATTCCAGAAGACAGGCATCTCCTGGCTCCTCTCTGGCAATTTAGGTTAAATGACCCTAGGATAGGTCAGATATTATTTCCCTTCCCCTCACTAGAGAGGTGTTTTTGAAAGGGTAGGAGATCTGAGTTTCACTAGCTGAAAACTCTGACTTGGCCTTAACTACCAAAGCAGAAATGCCTTGTGAATCTATTAAATACAGTGACTTTGTGTTTCTGACAGTACTTAAACCTCACTGATATGGCATTAACTGGGATACTACAGCAACCATAAACTACTAAATATAACTCTCCCTGAAAACAGCTGCATTGGAGCTGTAGAATATTTTCCTTAGACTTTAAAGCATTGACATTTCAAGGAAAACTCAACATTCTTGGCACAGTAGAGCTTACTCAACTAAGATGTCTTATATAAACTATTTGCATGCGTGAAAACTTCTATAAAGGTGAAAAAATGTATTATTGTAAATGACTCATACCCTCAAAAATGATATAATTTTATATGACTTATATTATGTGCCAAAGACTATGGTAACCCACAAAGGGCCAGTGCCTTGTGTAAAATATTTAAAATTTTATGATAAAAAATGAATTGGCCATGATTATATCTGCTGGGTCACTCAGCCAAAAGTATAAAGAGAAGAGTATCAGGAATCAGGATCACTGGGGTATAGTCATGGATCTGATTTAACAAATGTGTCATCTAGGGAAGATCCAGCTGATAAGCTTCTCTTTAGAATAGATGGGTTTCCATTGTGGATGCTAGTGATACTCATGCTCCAGATCAAAAACTCCCCTCTTCCATTCTCTCACAAAGAAGGGCAGCTTGCTGACCTGCTCCAGTGAATCTATACACACAAAGCTATGAGTAACATTCAGTGGATGTTTATTGGAGAGATAATTCAGAAATGTTTTAAAAAATTAAGTAGTATTTATAGAAATATGTGAGAAAATATTGCAGTCATATGACAATAACTGAAGCTCTGTATAAATCCATGGGGCAAGGTGTTTTTTGAAATAAACTGTGACAGTTGGCAAAAAAACATCCAAAGGGCAGGAAAATGAAACTGAGGAGACAGCGCAGACGAATAGTTAAAAAGAGGAAAAATGGGTTAAACATTGAAGAGACACTGAGGATCAATGAAGGGGACATAATATTCAACAAGTTGGAAATTCACAACAAAATAGAGATACTAGAAGGGAATTAAACATCAAAATAAAAGAGAAATAGGTGGATAGTAAGCAGAACTGAAAAAAAATACAGTCTTCAGATTCATGCTATTAAGTATCAGTAGGATGAATGAGGACAGATCTCCCAGTGAAGTGAAGCCTCATAAAATTTTACTAAATATAAGAAGATCCTTAAAGTTTCTAATGAGGGGGGAGATTCTCTGCAAAGAAAGAAGTATCATAATGGCATTGGACTTCTCATTGTCAATATCTTAAAGGTAGAAGACAATAAAGCAACACTTAAAGCTCTGAGGAAAAGTTATTTTGAACCCTCAGTTATACATACCCAGCTAAACTATGCACAGTACTCAGAAACTTTACTTGATATTCACTGTTTCTGAAATGGTTACTAAGTATATATCCAAGCAAATTATTGGCTTTAAGAAAAGAATAGGGCAAACTCAAAAGTTCAGTGAAAGGAACTTTTAGAACAGCAGTTGGTCAGTAGGTCTAGAACAGCTTGTCCACCTTGAAACAAAATCTGCTAACATTTTTATGGAGATTAATTTCACTTTTAACTTCTTGTCAATTTAGGAGGTATCAGGCCTATATTTTATACCCAAAAATACAAGCAATTATAAATCTACTTCAGACCCTTATTCATAACAGTGTAAAGTAAGAAGAGCAACTTATATTTTACTTTAAATACATAGCTGAGATAAAAATTTTTAGGCAAAACACCTACATCAGGTTTACAGAGCTTATCCCAGATGTTATGAATGTTTTATTATCTCCTAATTAAAATAATCTACTCAATTCAATTGTCAACTGCAGATTAAAACAGAACAAATTGATAAAGGAGTTTTTATTTGTTGTAATTGCTGCTATTAAGAAGAATGCATACTATTTGACTAAACTTTCCATCTCAAATGACTTAGCATAAGAAAACAATTGAATGAATGTACAAAAATTAATTTAAATAATTTTATTGTATCACTTAATGTATTAATTCAACAAATATTTGAGGCATTGGACACTTGCTTATAAACAGTAAAAGAAAAAAAGGAAAAGCCTAAATATATAAAGGATAAAGAAAATTATAGTATATTTACACATTGAGGTGACAGTCATTAAAAATGATGATGCTATGGACATATATTTATTAAAAAATGAGAAGTCTCCCAATATGCATTTAAAGAAAAAAACAAGCTGCAATATGTTATATGGTCTCTTTTACATAAATAGATAACAGGTAGAAAGATTGATCGTTAAACTATCTCCTTCCTGGTTACCCAAAAGTTCTCTATCCTTCTGGAGTCATCCTTCTCTTGAGACCATCTTCCCCCACAACAGCAGGAGCTAGGCTCTTGTTGCATACCTCCCCAAGGCTGCCCTTTCTCTAGCACATCTTGGATAATGACATTTACCTCATGATTGTGTCCAAATCACTCTGGGCCACCTTCTCCCTCCATGTCTCTGCCTGATCCCTCAGGCTTCTCCTCATTTGCTGCCAGTCACTTTGGTACTATCATCCTTTCCTTCTCTCCTCTAAAGAGAATTAACTTTGAGATTTTATGCATAATTAGTTGTTAATCAAATATTTGAGAGTGATGAAAAGCAATTACAGCTCAGGAAAGAAACTATTTCAAATGTAAAAGCTCTGTGATTCCTAGAAATTTAGGGCCCAATCTCTTCCATAGGGAACATCTTTCCTGTTATATTCTGGGCTCTATTCTTCAGTGCTGTTATTCAAGATCATCTGTCCTTAAAGCAGGTATCTAAAAAAAAAGTTTTTAAGTGTCTTTAATGGTCTGGTTTGTGAATTCTTTTTCAGAATTAAGTTTTTTCGTGAATAATAAAAAAATACAAAAAAGACAATTCTATTGAAATCAGTGCTAACAATGGGCCCTTTAATTCTTGAGTCAAATAGACCATTCTATTTCCTCTTTCCATTCTAGTCAGCTTCTTCAATTGACAGAAATAATGCCAAAAGTACAGCTTCTTCTTTCTGTATAGGCATTTAACTATGTTTACTAAACGGTACCCATCTAGACTGAGCCCCTAGTCTTTCACAGGCAAGGAGGAGTTTTCCACAACAATGAACAATGCTTTCCCTAAAAGGAATATTACCAGGCTAACTAACCCCAGCTTCTCCTTTATATGTATTTTATAATTTGTTCTCTGTCTCTCTATCTCTCAGAGATAGACAGAGAAGGTAGACAAACATGTATTTTTAAGTTATGATGATAGAAGATTTAATTTTATTCTGTATCTTTATCTGTTCTTTATAAAAGAAGATATCTTTACATTGAACAAGTATTGTCCATAAAATAAAAAAAAAAAGGAAGGAAGTTCCACAACTACCTCCATGATTAGGCTTTTGTCACTTGTTGTCATTAGCCTTTTTTGGGAACCCTTTACAGAGTGCCATCAACCACTGTCTAAAGCTATGGAAGAGTTCTGTTGACTTCTGAAGCCCCAGCATGTGTCACTGTGGTTCCTGAATTGTGTTGTGCACTGCCATATCTCCTTTTCAATAAATGTACTCTTATATCATTGTGTTTTAAGGTTGAATGAAAGGTGAGACTAACTGCAATGGATCCTAGTCATTTAAAACTAGATTTGAAGAAAATATCCAAGAAAAATTACTGGAAGATTCACAATTCATTTGAATGAGTTAGTCCCATGTATGGAAGAATATTTTTGCTATTTAATAAGACAGGTATCACTTTGCCTTGGCCATGATGCAGGCAGCATGTCTGGGAACAGTTCACAAAGAACCATTAACTAATAGCTATGTCCAGAATGGATTCTGATACTAAAAAGGATTAAAAATAGAGTCTTTTGAATCTTTTACTGTGCATGATGAGCTAAAGTCATCTGATGTGGCCATAGACATCCCTGAGAACCTTTGGTAAAAATCCATATTGAATGTTTATATCATTTTTGGAAAAAGTTTATAGATTTAATTAGGCTCCCAGAATGATCTGAAACATTGATTACCACCTCAAACCTCTTTTGTCATGCAAAAAGAGCCATCTTTTAATTTCTGATGATAATTCAATTAAAATTTTGAAAAATTCAAAGATAAGAACATTATCTGCTCTGTCACATTAAATCTCAGCTCCATTAAGATAACATGCACTGTTGAGGAAACCATGGAATCGATGTTGGTGGAGATTACTAACCACAAAGATGTGGGGAGTGTCTTGTAGACCAGTGATTTTCAAAGTATATTGGAGACAGTGTACTGCATGAGAGTGCCTCAGTGTGTTTGCAAGTGTAATGAGAAAGTAAAACGGGGGGGCTCTTTCCCTGACACCACCCACCTACTTCCACTAAATATATTTGGAGGAACTACATACATTTTTGTTTAAATAAGCAGGTGTATGAAAATCCATCTGCACCTCTGCACTACCCAATCTCCCCTTAACCTTACTTCACTCAGGCTGTCATAGCCGCTGCACCACTGAACTCATTCATGTAAAGATCTCAACGACTCCATCTTGGCAAATCCAATATTCATTTTCTGTCCTCATCATAACTTCCTCTTTTAGCATCAGTTGACAAAGACAAATGCTTCCTCCTTCTTGAAGCTTCACTTGAAACTTGACTTCTTTATTGGGGTTCCAGGATACCATATGCTCTCTTCTTGGTCTAATCTGCTGTCTCCTCCTTTTCCAGAGCTCTAAATATGCTAGCACTGAAAGTTCACTCTTACTCTACCGTTCTCTAACTGTATTTTGTTCCTGGGGAATCTGATAAATTCCCATAGCATTAAATTCAACATACTTGAAAACTTCCAAATTTGTATTTCCAGTTAAAACTTTACCCTGAACTCCAGTCTCCTTAACCCAGTTTTCTAATCAACATCTCTTGGATGACAAATTAGCATCTCAAATTTCATGTCTTAAGATATAGTTATTTACCATTTTTCCTACATTAATCTATTCTTTCCCAACTTGCTTATTTCCAAATACTCCCCCATTTGGTTTCTCAGGCCAAAAACCTAGCATCATGGATGATTTCTCACTTTTCCTCATCTTCTTGTCCTGTCTACTCCACCTTTGACATCTGACTGATAATCTCTCATCATTTCTACATCTCCATCTCAACCAGGAGCTGTTTGTTCCATGAACTCCTGAAGCCATTAAAATGGTCTTCTTCTTCCACTGTTTAAGATTATATGTTCTATAACACTGTAGGGTGACTATAATTAACAACAATTTATTGAATAGTTTTAATTAGCTAGAAGAGAGGATTTTGAATGTTTCCGACACAAATAAATAATAAATGTTTGAGGTAATGAAAAAAAAAATCAGTGTTTGCCAGGGTTTCAAGGAATGAGGGAAAGAAGGACAGAGAGAGAAGGGATGAATAAATGAAGCACAGAGGATTATCAGGGCAGTAAAACTATTCTGTATGATACTGTAATGTATCTGTATGATACATGACTTTATGCATTTGGTAAAATGCATAGAACTGTACAATGCAAAGAGGGATCCCTAATGTGAAATTAAATTAATGATAATAAATCAATATTGACTCATAATTGTAACAAATATACCACTCTAATGTAATATGTTAATAATAGGAGAAACTGTGTACGTGTGTGTGGGAAGAGTATGGGATATGTATTTTCTGCTCAATTTCTTTGAAAACTAAAATGCTATAAAAGAAAGAAAAAATAAAAAGGAAAAAAACCCACTCAAGTAATCCTTAAAAAAAAAAAAGACGATATGTCACAGAGCTTCCAGAATATTCATTTTAAAAATATAGATTATATCAAACTCTGATAAAGAATCCAATGATGTTCTTAGTTTTAGAGAATAAAATATAAAGCCTTACTGAGATCTGACAAGACCTTAAAGACCCTACATGATCTGATTCTGGCATAATCTATTACCAGTCCTCATTCTCTGGTTTCCACGATAACTATTTCTTTTCTGTTTTATCCTGCTGAGCACATTTTATACACACTATGCTTTCTTTGCTGGAAACCGTCTTCATAATTCTGAATGATTAGCTTCATCTTGCATTTAGGGTCTTGCACACTTCCCTGGCTGTCCTTGAAAAAGCCCGCACCTTCTATCTCTCTCTAGCACTTTATATTTTTCTCAGAGCACTTTTTATTATTTGCATTTATCTATTTCCTTTATTTGTCAGTGTTTCTGTTTTATGCATTGGGCAGCTTCTCTCTCTTGCTTTCTTGCTTTTTCTAATTTGACATCTCTCTGCCTCTTCTTTTAAGGAGCAGAAAGCTAAATTCCTCCTACTTGCTAAAGCAGAGTGATTCTGTTCTCTGTAGCCTTTACCTTGACCTTGGACTCCTAAAATAATACAATTCCATCTTATAAAGAATCTGTTTCTTAACACTGTGCTAAGTGTTCTGCTTGTTTTCTCCTTTGATCCTCACAACTATTTTAAAATTAGTACTATTATAATCATCATATTACAGATGGGAAACTGAGGCTTAGAAAGGAACAGGAAGAGGAACTTTGCTGCGGTCACATGGCTAGACGGTGGCAAAGCAATTGCATACTGCACTGCCTGCACTCCTTCCTTATTACCCTCCCTGCTCTTCAATCTGATTATTTTGGTTGATTAAGCTCTGACTTCTCTGGAAGGAAGGTAACTTGTTACTTGATTAAGAGAGATTATTGTCAAAGGTGAATGCCTAGGCTTAGCTCTTCTAAGGAATATAATTTTAAGCAGTATAGTACGTCCTTTAGCCTGATTATTATCCTTTCCCTACCTCATTCTGATTCCCCTGTATTAGTTTGTTTCTGTTGCTTCTAACATAGTACTTCAAACTGGGTAATTCATAAAGAAATTAAAATTTATTTTTCATATTTTCAAAGTCTGGGAAGTCCAAAGTCCAAGGAACACATCTGGTGGGGGCCCCATTCTTGGTGGTGACTCTACAGCGACCCAGGGTATAACATGAAGAATGACATAGTAGCAAGAGTGAGCTAACCTCCTCATTTTCTCTCCTTTTAAAGCCATCAGAACCATGCCCATTACCACCCATTAGACCATCAATGGATTAATCCATTCATGAGGGCACTGTCCTCACAATCTAACAATCTCTTAAAGGACCCATGTTTTGATTACTGTAAGAGGATTTCCCACCCTCTTAACACTGTTACATGTAGATCAAGTTTCAGTGAGTTTTAAGGGGACATTCAACCCACAGCATCCCCAGAGTCTCACACAACACACTTCCCTTCTGACTATTCCAATAGCAAAAGAGTTAGAATGAGCAAATTGACATTCAACTCTGAAAGGTACCAGGCCTTGAACTGTGTGTGTTATGTTCCTCTGTTAGATTCATTATAAAGTCAGATCCTATTCTGCAGATTTTGCAGAAAGTTAAGCAAACAAACAAACAAACAGACAACCTTTTATGAGTAACGAACATTGCTCCATTTTGTGTGGAAGAACCATCATGCGTGTCTTTTTCTAATTTTTGAAGTATCATTCTTGATTTGAATTCCAAATTCATAAGGCTTCTGAGATATTTTTAACTTTTATTCAGAATCCCACTTATTCTGATACTGTATTTAATTTTTAAAGGTAATTACTATATCCACTTGAGATCAAAGAACTTGGTAGACTATTTCTCTGTACATTTTGATGTTCTTTAATTAAGTCTCAGGTCCATATGGAAATAAATGGTTTTCTAAAATATGTATTTTTTTCTATTTAATATTTATTAAACAGAATATGTAGTAAGAAACGTAACAGTTTTATCAGTAATATTTTAGATGCAAAAGTTTAAATAAAATATAATTCATGTTTTATCAAATTCTATTTTTAAAATAGCTTCACCAATAGGCCCTAAATATTTTCTGAATGAATATACAAGTGGTAATAGTTGGTTCTGAGCTCTTGCCTCTATGATTTAATTCATTTCAGATGAAAATCCTCTCCTTGCTCAGCACTAGTAACTCTCATACCCCATTTTGTTTAAAATAAAAACACAATAGGCAAAATTGTGCTTATTTTACAGTTTGTAAATATAGATGGGTCCAATTTTATAACAGTTGCTTAACTGATGCTTTCAACAAAGGTAAAAATTCTTTTATGGTTTCTGATAAACAATAAGATGAGTATAATAAGAAATTACCCCCTTACTTCCTGTGCTTGTTTTATAGAACTGGTAGGTGTTTTCCTTCCCTTACTCTCCCATCTCCTTATTGATTTCTTCATCCTGTGAGCTATCTCTTAGTGTGGAGCTGAGGAGTATCATTAAAGGACATCAGGCGTTGTTGCAGTGATGCTAATGGTGGGAGTAGAAGTCTGAGATTTGTCAGCGCTCTGAATTTGATTCCAAGAAAGACTCTATATAACCACTAGACAGAAGTCCCCCTTGGTCAATATGATCTGGGCTTATTTACATAAATTTGCAGTAACTCTAAGTACACTGGATCACTGTCTTCAAGTATGGCAGATTATTAGAAATGAAAGAAGGTACTATCTGTCCAAAACAGACAAGGATCATCAGCAATGGATTCAAAGTCAGAATAGCCTGGGAGAAGACCTGCACTGTCTCAAATATCCTGGATTCATGATACTTTTGCATATATTTAGCACACTGCCTGAATATGGGAGGCATTAAGAAAATGTGTCTAGACTAATTTAGAAACCTGTTTCTGTGACTCCTTTTTATTGTCAAAGCAGTCAACTGGCAGTTTTTAATATTATTTCAGAGTGAAGAGAGAAAGGAATGAGAACAAGAGGATGGAAATAGTGATCAGCTTGAAAGAGATGTTTGCTCTTCACCATACTTCCCTGAGTTTTTCAAACATCAGATGTTCTAGTGACTTTTTTAAGAATGAGGTGACACAAATTTGAGCAGGTCTCCAAAATCAATAGGGTGGTTTTCAGTGCCTTGTCCAGGCAATTTGGCAGTTGGCCTAGAATCTGAGCACCTTCAAAGACACCTGCACTAAATAATGTTGTGACCTCATACACAAAGTCAGCTGGTTAGCACTAGACTCAGGTTGCATCCAGAACCCGAAAGTAAGCTTCATAGAAATCCCACTGAGAATTCCCAGAAGCATTTTTAAAGTTAAGAAGAACTATTTAATGGCAACATCTAATAACTGGAGAAGGCTTTAAAAAGAAAAATAAAAAGGTTGATTATAGATTATAGATGGGTTTTACTCTTGGCTCTGCTTTCAACTCCCTTTATTACTTCAATCAAGACCCTTGACTCTAGGGAACCTCAGTTTCCTCAACACTACAGTAAATGGTAAAATTAAATTATCTTTAAGGGTTCCTTCCACTTTCAACATGGGATTCATCCTAAACATCAGGTTTGAAAGCTTCTTACAGACTGACTTTGCCTAGGGAATAAAAGTGCTCTCTCATGGTTCTGCAGCTGTGCAGTACAGAAACTAGGCTGAGAGTCATTTTATGTTAGATGATCTAGTCTGACCCCACCGGAAAATGCCTTTTAAAATCGCTCTTTCTATTATTGAGAAAGATTTGGAGACATTTCTGTTTTCTTTTTCATTTTAATGTACATTTTCTCTGACTCTCAACTTTTCAAGTTGATTATCTTATAATTACTAATCTAAAAGACAGCATAGTGCTTCTAATATGCATCTAAATTTCTCTTTTTCCTTCCATGTCACTTACTGAGTTTTCCAACAGGTGGACTGACAGCAATGGAAGTAAATTAACAATGATTTTTATGACTTTTCAAAGATAAACATTAAGAAAATAGCGATTATTTAAGAAGCAAGCAGAAAAATTAATACAACCTCAATCATAAGCAAAACAACATTGCTCAGAAAATGGAGATGGAAAGTAGTAATTTTAGTATAAATTTCCTGTCATTTAAATTGCTTATCTATTACTTGGCATTTTCAGTCATCTCTAATTTTACCATATTAGAGTTGCAATGATTTGATGGGTGCTTATTGTTATCTCTGCTCTAAAACATAATAAGCAATGCAGAAACACAATTCACTTGCAGTCATGTAAGTCTTATTGTAAAAGAAATCCCAAGAAATAATTTTAGAATGGATAATGCCACAATAAGACTTGAGAATAATTAACAATTGAATCCTATAAAATGAGCCAACATATGATACTGATGCTCCACTTCTTTTTATTCTATTATATATTTTAAACATAAGTTTATAGAATTTCATTTAAAAAATAACACTCAAGTACTCACCACATAGATTAAAGAAATGTTAATATTTTGCATATTTGCTTCAGCTCACTTCCTCCCTTTCTCTCCCAAGTACGATTCAATCTTTCAATATTTACCATCCCAATTTCATTTCTTCCCTCCCCAGAGGTACAAATTCTGAAGTTGCTATTTAATCTTTTCATCAGTGTTTTTTATTTTTTAACTACATGCATCTGTATAATAAACCATAGAGTTTTGTGTGTTTAATACTCTTACAGATCATTCCATATGTGTATCATTTTGCAAGTTGTTTATTTTCTTCAAAATTATTCATGCATTTAGATAGATTTAGCTCTAATTTAGTCATCATGATTATAATACAGTACTAAATAAATATATCACAATCTATCATTTACCCTTTGTATTAGTTTGCTAGGGCTGCCATAACAAAGTACCATAGACCGGGTGGCTTAAACAACAGAAATTTATTTCTCACAGCTCTGGAGGCTGGAAGCCCAAGATCAGAGCTCTAGCTTGGTCAGGTTCCTCTGAGGATCATCTTCTGGGTTGCAAATTGGCATATTCTCATTGTATCCTCACATGGAAGAAACAGAAGAGAGCTCTCTGAGGTCTCCTTTACAAGGGCATTAATCTCCATCCTCATGACCTAATCACCTCCCAAAGGCTCCCCCCACCCTCCTAATACCATCACACTGGGGCTAGGATTTTCACATATAAATTTGGCATAAATATTCAGTTCGGTGAAGCCATCTCCTTTTTGTGTCTTCACATGATCTTCCCTCAGTGCACCTCTGTGTTCAAATTTCCTCTTCATGAAGAACATCAGCTACATTGGATCAGGGCCCACCCTAACCAGTTAATTTTTACTTAATTTTTAACGATTCTATCTCCAAATACATTCACATTCTGAAGTACTGGGAGTTAGAAATTCAAATTGAATTGACATGAATTTTGGGGAGACAAAAGTCAGCCCCTGACACCTAATTAATACCTATTTATATTCTTCCCCAAATTTTATTTTTAAAAATCATGCCTGCAATAAAATTCTTGTAAAGATTTCCTTATGTCAAGAATTTCTCTGGGATATATACTTAGAAAAGGAGTTATTGTTCATTGCCTAGGCTCATCTTCTCATTACTAATTGTATTAATTCATTTCTGTTGCTTATAACAAAATATACTAAATTGGATAATTTATAAGAAAATAAAATTTATTACTTACAGTTTTAGAGGCTGGGAATTCCACAGTCCAGGGAACAGATCTGGTGAAGGCCTGGTGACAGTGACACATGGATTTCACATGGTGGAAAATGGCAGAGCAGAGAGAGACTAACCTCTCAAGTGCTCTTCTTTTAAAGCCTTCAGAAGTACACCCATGACCACCATTGTTAATCCTTTCACTATGTCATGGCCTTACAATCTAATCACCTCTTCATGGCCCCGCATTCCAATTACCAATAGGATTTCCCACCCTCAACAGTTACAGTGGGAATTAAGCTTCTAATGTGTGAACTTTGGGGACACAATTCAATCAATCCACAGCACTAGTTTTTGTCAATTTCTCAATGTGGTCATGCCAATTTTTTTCCCCACCAACAATGCACGAGAGTTTCTGTTGTCCGTATTTTTACTAACACTTGGTATTGTCAGGTTTTTTATGTTTTGTTTAATTTAATAGATGAAAGTGACAGTTTGTTTTAATTTTTATTTTTTAGCTTACTAGACAATTTTAAAATGTTTAACCATACATTTAGTGTTCTTTGAGTTTCCAAATCTCTGAATTGTCTCTCTATACTGTATTTTTCCATTGTTATTTGTTTTTCCTTATTGATTTGGAAGACCTCATGAAATATTTCATGCACTAAGTTTTTTTTGTTTGAAATATTTTCTTCCAGTTTGTGGAAGAAAATTATATATTTATATTATATTAAAATATTATTAATAAAAATTAAATATTATTTTATTATTAAATTATATATTTTAGTTTAATTATATCTCTTTTTATATAGAGTTTGATTTAGAGATAATTTAGAAATAACTTAGCAATGATTTTATATAGTGCTTTTTAAAGTGTTATCTCTGGGACCTCTTCAGATATAACCTTGGGAAAAAGAGAAGAGAACAAAGAATCAACAGTCTGAGATTAGAAGAGAACTAAAATCTCTTTAGTTAACTTATTAAATATTACAGTAAGATTTTCTCTTCTTTCTTATTTTTTATTGTATGTATTTAAGGCCTACAACATGATATTTTAATGTACATATGTAAAGTGAAGTGATAAGTAAATGAACATATCCATCATCTCACAGTTCTCTCTTTTTTTTTTTTTTTATTTTGGTGGTAAGAATATCTAAAATATACTCTCTCAACAAATTTCCAGTTTTCAATATTATTAACTGTAGTCTGCAAGCTGTACATTAGCTCTCTAGATTTATTCATCTGAGAAAATGGCATCTTTGCACACTTTCATCTATATTTCTCCATTTCCCTGTCTCCCCACACCTGGTAACCTCATTTTTATTCTCTATTTCTATGTATTCAATTTGTTTTTTTTCTGTTTGTTTTTTGTTTTTTTAGATTCCATATATAAGTGAGAGCATACAGCATTTTTTTTTCTCTGTCTAGCTTATTTCACTTAGCCTAATGTCTCCTGGGTTCATCCATGTCACAAACAGCAGGATCTCTTTTTTTAAAGCTGAATAACGTTCCATTGCATGCACATGTGCAAGCACGTGTGTGTGTTTATAATCTCACAACTTCTTTATTCATTTCATCCATCAACAGATACGGTTAGATTTTTTTCATATCTTGACTATTGTGAATAATGCTGCCATAAACGTGGGAGTTCAAATATCTTTACAAGGTTGTGATTTCATTTCCCTTGGATATATACTCAGAAGAGGAATTGCTGGGTTATATGGTAGCTCTACTTGTATTTCTTTAGAAACCTCCATATTGTTTTCCACGATGGCTGTACTAATTTACATTCCACCAGTAGCATGCAAGGGTTCCCTTTTTTCCACACCCTCGCCAACACTTATCTCTTGTCTCTTTGGTAATAGCCCTCCTTAAGGTGTGAGATGATATCTCATTGTGGTTTTGATATGCATTTTCCTGATGATTAGTGATGATGAGCACTTTTTCATATGCCAACAGGTTTGTACGTGATTTGTATGTCTTCCCTGCAGAAATGTCTACTTAGATCATTTACTCATTTTGTAATTGGGTTTTTGTTTTTGCTATTGAGTTATGTGAGTTTCTTATATATTTTAAATTTTAACCCCTTATGTGATATAGTATGCAAATATTTTTTCTCCTCCATTAACTGCCTTTTCATTTTATTGATTGTTTCGTTTGCTGTGCAGAAGACTTTTAGTTTGATGGAGTCCTACTTATTTTGCATTTATTGCCTGTGCTTTTGGGGTTATATATCCAAAAAATCATTGCCAATTGTTATTAAGGCCAATAACAAGGATCTTTCCCCCTATGTTTTCTTCTAGGAATTTTATAGCTTCATGTCCTATGTTTATGTCTTTAACCCATTTTGAGTTCATTTTTGTGTATGATGTAAGTTAAGGGTCCAGTTTTATTCTTTTGCATGTGGATATTCAATTTTCCCAACACCATTTATTGAAGAGACTACCTTTTAACTATTGTGTCTTCTTGATGGCCTTGTCTAAAATTAGTTGATTATTTATGCTTATGTTTATTTTTGGGCTCTCTATTCTGTTTCATTGGTCTATGTGTCTATTTTTGTGCAGGTACATACAGTAAACTTTTCTTAACAATGCAATTACCACTGATACACAAATGCTCTAATTTGATTAATAAAGTTCTATCATGATGAAGTAGGATTCTATTAGACCCAACCATCCTGCAGATAATAACTATAAACTCAGTAGAAAATCCAAAAAACAACCATAGAATCAATTAACAGTGAATAAAACTAGAGGTATTTTGGAGCAGATTGGACTCTTAAAAGAAGTCTTAGCTTGGGTAAATTATCCATTTTTGTGACTTTTATCTTCAGGGCAGGACAAGTTTAGCTTTGCAAAGAGCCATTAAAACTCCAGAGAGACATCCGCAGTTTCCCTGGCCTAAGGAGCCAAAGGACAGGATTCAAATCAACTACAGCTAATTGGAAAAAAAAAAAAATTGTAACGGATAGACAGAAAAAGGGAAAGGGCTGGTCAGTTAGCCCAGTTGGTTAGAGAGTGGTGTTATAACACCAGGGTCAAGCATTCAGTTCTGGCCAGCTGTCAAAAACAACCACCACCACCAAAGATCCTAATTATGTGTAAAATTCTGTCCCAAATATTTGGCTTAACCCTAAAACACACATGCAGTAAAGACACAAAGAATACAAATGAGAAAGTAAAAGAATTGAATTGAGATTTGAACTGCTATCAGAAGACAAAGTTTAATACCAGTCAAGTTAATTGCCTGCTTCAAAAAAAAAAAAAAAAAAAAAAAAAAAAAAAAAAAAAAAAAAAAAAAAAAAAAAAAAAAAAAAAAAAAAAAAAAAAAAAAAAAAAAAAAAAAAAAAAAAAAAGTAACACTCTTTAGAGGTGCAAAACAAAATCCATAGGCTCCAAAATACAGCATTCACACTTTCTAAACATATAAAAAACAAAAAGAATGTGATACATTCTCACTTTTAAAAAGATAGGTATGAAACAAAGGACTATCTTGAGATGGCAGCATATCATAGATGAGACCATAGAAATTCTCTATATGAATAAGGTAAAGCAATTGAAAAATTAACAGTTTCAGAGATGTGGGGGACAATTATAGATGGTCTAACATATGTCTAATTGGAATCTCAAAAAGAGAGAAAAGGGAGAATAGGATAAAGACATTTAAAGGAAAACGGCCAACAATTTTCAAAATTACAAATCATTAAATCTAGACACTCAAGAAGCTCAGAAAATCCCAAACTGGGTAAATAAAAATAAAATTACACCTAAGCCCGTCACAGTAAAGCTACTGAAATCAACCAATGTTAAAGATCAAATTTTGAAAGCAGTCAGAGAAAAACAACATATTACACATAGTAAATAAAATTTAAAAGATAGTTATATTCTCTTCTTTTGCTTCCAATGACATATTTGTTATACCTTTTTGCTTTATGCTCAACATGTGTGTTGTGCTCTTTTCTCTATTTTTTAATCCTTTCTTGTCTACATGCTTCAGTCTTATTGTTTTCTAGGGACCTATCTTCTATTTTACTAATTCTTTCTTTCTTCTTCTGTTAAAAGATAGAAGAGAAATAGGCTGTCAAACCCATCTAATGACTTCATAATTTAAGATATAGGTTTTTTTCAGTTTTAAAATTTTCATTTGATTTTTTAATATATTTTATTTTGGATTAAATTATTCATCTTATCACATATTTTCTTTAACTTATTATTTTTATATGTATATATCTAACTCTATCTGACCCACCTGTATCCTGTGTCTATTACCTAGTTTTATCTACTTTTGTTTGTCTATTACCACATTTTATTCTATATATACTTCATTTTACAAGTACATTCAAGTGAATGACAATTATTTTGTTTTAAAAATTGTACGGGCTCTGCGGTCAGGGGTTGATCACCTTGAATTAGTCAAATAGTGAGATAATTGTTTTCTGGATTGCAATTTCTTTGAAGATTGATCTATTTCCAGTTTGCCTTTTCCCCCCTACATCATAGCTTTTTGGAAGTCTTAACTAAAATCCTAGGATATTTACAAAAGCCCTTCCTCCTTGGCCAATTCAAACAGCATTTTTTTCTCCCCCAGTCCTGTAAAATACGAAAAACTCTGCTTGGATTTTTGGCTTCCCAGTAGTCATTTTTCACTCGATATCTTTCCTTCTCAATCCTTTGAAGCTTTGGTTCAGATAAAATTTTTTGAGGGTAAAAAAGACATAACAAATACGAGGCTCACCTTTCTTTCTTTTTTTTTTTTTTTTTGTGTCTTTTTCTGTGACTGGTAAGGGGATCACAACCCTTGGTTTGGAGTCGCCGGCACCACACTCAGCCAGTGAGCACACCGGCCAGTCCTATATAGGATCCGAACCTGCAGCGGGAGCGTCACTGCAGCCACGCGTCCCGAGTGCGCCACGGGGCAGCCCGAGGCTCACTTTTCTGTGGTTCCCTTGTCTCTGCGATCTGCCTGCTTTGATAGCTCTTAATAATTGTAATTTTTGTTTCCACAACCCTGTGAAACTGCTTAAAGCTCCAGGTTGTTACTGTCCTGGAGACAAAGAAGTGGTGGGAAATGCCTCCATCCACCTCAATAGATTTTCCTTTTCTTAGTGATGTTTACTTCTCAAGTCATGGCCAACTTGTTTGATGTGGTACGTTTTTGTTGTTGTTTTACCTAGCATCTGTAGGTTTTCTTGGCTAGTGGTTTGGTTTGGTACAAGCTACTCAGGCACTTTTAAAAACAGAAGTTCTGGAGCCTGTATTTGTGCTAAAAATAAATAAATAAATAAATAAATAAATAATACAATGAAGAAAGAATTATGGAAAGCTAATTTTCAAAAATCTGCATAAAAGGGGCCACCAAAGGTTGTATTTAACCAGAAATAATGTAGTGAAAATGTTAACACAGTGTCAATATTAGTAAGTATTCAAATCAGAAAAGATGATATACCTGGCTCGGCTCAGGGAATGAAAAACTGTGAGTTTTCAAACTTGAATACTAAGATGGTGAGGGACTGTAGTGGATTAAATTATGTCCCTCCAAAACTCATTGAAGATTGAATTGTGTCCCCCGAGTCCTATGTATTAGAAACTTAGCCCCACCGTGACTGCTAAGAGGGTGGGAAATCCTATTATGGTAATTGAAAGGTGGGGCCTTGAAGAGGTGATTGGATTGTAGGACCGTGCAGTAGTGAATGGATTAAAAATGGTGGGCAGGGCTGTCGTTCTGAGGGCTTTAAAAGAAGAGAGAAGACAGTTTGTCTCTCTTTTGTTCTCTCTGCTTCCACTGTCTTTTAATGTGAGACCACTGGGTCACAGCCACTACCAACAGATGGACTTTGGACTTCCCAGCCTCAGAAACTGTAAGCAATAAATTCTGTTTTTCTTTATAAATCAGTCAAGTCCATGTATTTTGTTGTAAGCAACAGAAATGGACTAATACGGGGACTAATAAAATCATATAATAGGAAAATTTCTGAGTGCACAGAGCATGTTTGTTATGGATGACAGTATTTATGAATAGGGGTTGTGGTGGGTAAAGAAGACTTTAAGTATTTGAAGGTTTTAATGTGCAAAGAGTAGAAATGATCTGGATATTTAGAAAATACTGGAAAGAGATTTTGCCTAAATTGAAAAATGAAATTGCTAGCTCTTAGGGTTATCCAACAAAGTCCTGGTTCTTCTAGTAAGCATCAAGTCACTTACAATATTCAAGGTTACATTACAAGATCCATAGATACTGATGTTATAAAAGAAATTTCTTTATTAGGAGGTGAGTTGCATTACAAATAGAATAATAATTACAGTATATTTTACTCAAAATGGATTGTATGTCTGGTGTTATATACACATCTTAAATTGAATACTTACTTAAACCTTACAAGTTTATGACTTAAGTATCATTTATTATTCACATTTTACAAATGAGGAAACTGAGGTATAGAGGATGAATGACTGGCCTAGGGTCAAACAGCTAGCAAAGCGAACATATGGGACATAAATCCAGGTAATCTGTCTCTAGAGATCACACTCTTAAGCAGCACATTATACTATCCAAAGTATAGTATTTATTTTTATTTTATAAGCTTTTGAATTGTTCTGAAATAGGCAGAATATAAACAACCACAGTAGTATTAACAATGTGTAGTTTATTTGTTTTCCCTTAAGATAATGTTGGAAATAACAGCCTTGGATTACACTTTATTTGCTATGTACAATGATAGTTCAATATAAAAAACAATGGCTACACCCTGATAAAGTTTATTTTCTAGATAATATATGCATAAAGACATATACAATACATAAAATTTGCAAATCAGTAAGCGTGTGTGAATGTAACATAAATTTACATGCATGCAGTCATTTTATGACTTAGTATACTGTTACATAAATATCATAGTAGTGAACTTAATGGAAATTTGAAATGTTATTTAATAACACTTTAATACCTACCTTGACCATACTGGCAGATTTACAAAAATAATTTTTAAAAGCATACTTTTAAAACTTGACAGTCAAAAGATTCTAAGGTCTCTTTTGTTATCCAAGTTAACATTTCAAAACTTTTGTTAGAATGTTCTCTTATTTACAACTGAGACTCTTCAATAGAAACCAAAATCATACACCTCTACTGTAATATCAACTGTAGGCAGATTTCACCCACTGTGTGTTTGGATCCATTTGATGCCAGCCAGTTAACAAAAAAGGACCATTTTCTAATGCCATCTTTATTATAACATTTTGTGTTCAACCCCTCAGATGCTGAATAATCAATCCTTATTTTTGCCTCTTATGATTAATATGAGGATCCACAATAAAACGTATTTTAACTGAAAGTAAGCATTAGACTTCTATTTTGAAAGGTTATCAAAATAACATTAAAAATACTATTCTATATCTGTGATTATGACAGCTGACCTCCTTAAATAACTCTGTGACTACATTTCAAATTTCTCATAGAGCCTTTTGACACAAATGTTTCAGGGTTTGCTTTAAAGCCCAATTTTCTTTTTCGTTTTCAAAAACTTCAAAGGAATCTGGTATTTCAAAAAAGTGTCAGAATGTGTTGAAACATATTTAAAAGAATGCATATTTTCACAGGTTGGCATAGCTTGTGCACATTATTATTTTTTAAAGTTGTCAGCTATGTATAAAGAAGAAAAAGGATTGGAGGGGATACCATAGTTGTCACAGGGCAAAGGAGACCCTCCAGTGTCTTTGACTTTTTGCCAGAAGAAATTAAGAGAAGAATTCATCAAATGTCAATGCTAAGAACTCAGAAACTCTGGAATGTTTGTCCAGAGTCCCCGGACTCCAAGCAAACGTTCTTACACTGCTGGGCTCCAGGGGAAGACCTCAGCCAAAGTCAACAGGAGCAGAAACTCCATCAGACTAAGGCTGTGGAAACAGCTGTAACCACTTAGCTGGAAAACCACCTCAGATTCCTCTCCCAGAAAATGCTGATGGCATGGGAGATGGGGAGCAGGAAAGCTCTGTCAGGGTCTCTCTTCAGCTGTGGTCAGAAAAAATATTTTCTTTCCCTGAAAACTGTAAATAGATAGGTTCAGGTTTGGTCATAATAAACTGCCATCAAAAACAAAAACTAAAAAAAATGTTTTTTTCCTTTAAATTAGCCCATGTCTCCTCCTATCTTTGTATATTAATCAGGATTTGGTTTGAGTCATCTTTTATGTGGATTTTTTTTTATTGTGGTGAGACATATATAACATAAGAATTTCCATTTTAAACATTTTTAAACATACAATTGTGTGGAATTAATTATATTCAGAAAGCTGTGTAACCACTAGTTAGGTTCTTCTTCTAAATGAAATTGGATAGTATTCAAATTAGTACTAGAGGCCAACTTGGCCGATGAATGTTTAATTCTAATAAGTTTTCAATTTGTGAAAATAGCCATAATTCTTTGGGTTGAGATTTTATTTTCGTCTTACTTTCTGCGTTGGCTTTTGTTACATGATTCTTAGGAAAAATTAGAAAATGCTACACGAAACAACAAATAGATTTTTTCCAACTTTGTTGAGGGATAGTTGATGATTAAAAATTGCATGTCTTTAAGTTGTACAATTGATTTGATATGTATGTATATACATATATACACATTGTGAAATATTCACCACAGTCGAGCAAATAAACACATCCCTCACCTCAGGTAGTTTGTGTGTGTGTGTGACGAGGATAGTTAAGATCTATCCTCTTAGCATATTTCATGTCTATAATGCAATATTGTTAACTACAGCTTCATTGTTGTACATTAGATCCCCAGAACTTATTTATTTTGTATAACTAAAAGTTCATATTCCTGACTGATATCTCCCATTATCTTCCTCCCCCCACCCTCTGGTAATAACCATTCTACTCTCTGTTTCTATGAGTTTGCCATTTTTAGAATTGCATCATCTCACTTACATGTGAAATCTAAAACAACAAATAGATTTTCACCCAATTTGGGGAAAGTGAATTTTGACCATATGATTATAGCTTTAAAAACTATCACCAGTCTTGTAACAAAAGTTACATGTAGAACAGGGAAGAAAACTCAGAAATAGGGACAACTAAGAGAAAAAAGGAAGCCAAAATAATATTACTTCACTTCTGAACATGCTATATATTTTAAAGAGGCACAAAGCCAAGGTATGGAATGTTGACAGTGAGATATTGTACCAGACAAAAGCATACTGGACACACACACACACACACACACACACACACACACACACACACACACACACACACATATATACTCAAAAAGTTATTTTGTCTGTCTTTGTTTAGATACCTGTTTGATTATCAAATTTTCTAATTATTTTATAATTTCATGATAAACGCAGTTCTGGGCTCAAGTGTCAATATAGCATGGATTATTCATATGCACCAGCTAAATTTTAAGTATTTTTTTAAGTGACTTGTGTTATTGTGCTTTCTACTGCCAAAATAATGAGAATCATCAAAAACAATTATACTCCAAAAAGTGTGAGGTGAATTCTATTCATTTATTTAATAAGCATTTGCTGTGTGTTAGGCACTATTCTAGGCTGACAATATAGCAGTAAACCAGGCAGACTCCCTGCTCTTATGGAAATTATACCCCAGTAAAGACATAATATGCAATTAAAGAAAGAAAAATGTTATATGTCAGGTTTTGACAACTGCTGTTGTAGAAAAAATCATGAGGAAACGAAGAGCAGGGCACACTGCGGAGGAGGGTCGCTATTTTACATACGGTGATCAGGAACAGCCTCTCTGAAGTGATTTGTAAGTGAAGATGTAAATCTTGTGACTTGTGAACAAAGAAGGAGAATCAGACCAAGGGTCTCTGGGGCAGAAGATGTCCCAAGCAGAGCAATAAACAAGTGCAAAACTCCCTTGCCTTATTTGAGAAAGTGCAAGGTGGTCAGTCTGGCTGGACAAACCAAATAGAGGAAGAGTGGTAGGGCCACGAGGTAATGAAGATGAGAACATGTAGGGCCTTGTGCTGTTTTGCTTTTGCTCTGACATGGGAAGCCACTGGAGAGCTATGAGCAGAAGGATGACCCAATCTGACAGAAGTTTCAATGGGATCCTTATGGCCACTGTGGGAGCCCTAATAGAATAGAGAAGCAAAGAGATAAGTAGAGATGTGTTAATGGCTTGGACTGGTGTCTTGGCAATAAAAAAAGTAAGAAGTGGTTGTATCCTGAAATACTGTATCCTGAAAATATTTTGAAAGTATAAATTACCAAGTTTGCTGAAGGTTTGGATGTGGGATAAGAGAGAAAAATGAGGATTCAGGGTTGACTCCAGAAATTTTGAGCTCAGCAGCTGCAAAACCATCCTGAAGGCTTTTGGGGAATTGAATTGTTTTGGGAATTTCAGAGGATCTTTCAAATGTCTCAAATGGCTAAGAAATTGAAGATGAGAGAACTACATGTGGGTTCATTTGGGGGGAGGCATAAAGCTTACAGTTCTGCGGGAGAGGAAATAAAGTAGAAATACATAATGATTTATTTTGCATGTGGAATTAATTAAAGGTACTGAGCCAGGAGGCAAGAAGATAATGCTACAAAAGAAGCAGTGTCTCAGGAGCTTTCCCATGAATAGCATAATAGATTTTCCAAGGCTTGGCCATTTTCTGAATGCCAGAAGTATTTACCCCAAGCTATAAGAGAACTGATAGGATAGGGAAGGATTCCAGCACAACACATCCAATTACTAATCTCCCAATCAGCAGTGGAATGTAGCTACTCAGAGGCCTGCAGGATAACATAGTGTTGGTGATCAAGGCTCTGGCATCAAGCAGAGGAAAATCCTGGCTCTGTCCCTTGTTATTTGTATGACCCTGAGCAAGATATGTGACCTCTCTAAGCCTTAGTCCCTTTATTTTTAAGATGGTGCTCTGAGAATTAAATGGGGGTATTATTGTAAAATGCGTAGCATAGCGTTTGTCACAGAATAAATATCAATAAATGTTATCTGTATTATCACCAACTCTCAAAGATGTATCTGAGCAGGAATGAGATTTCAATGATCAGGGCCCCAGAGAACCAGATAGAGCACAGAGCACACAAATCTCCCTTCACCAGCATGAAAACGAACAGCTGCTTCCCATATGGAAATCAGATATTTGTAATTTTTTATGTTATTGCTCTTTTTAAGTCTACTGAGTTGTTACCCCCAAAGGCTAAAACACCTCTGATGCAAATGTCATGGTTTTTCACTTCTTGGAAGAATTTGTGATAAATGTGTGTATAAAATGATTTACTTAAAGCAATAAAAATGCAGTTATAATTTTCTTATCAAAGCAGTTATTGAAGCATAAATTTTATAATTACAATTAAGTAGGAATATGAACACAAACCAGAAGGGAAAATGAAAAATGGCAAGAGCCATAGTAATGTAAAATTATAATTGTTTTTATTCCAAAAACTTTTATTATGCTATATTTTGTATTATACATTTAATTACCTTATTGTTTTACATTGATTTTATACATTTATAATTTATACATTAATGCATATATGCTTATATATGCAATCATATGTGCACAGCAAAATGTCTGAGTGGCTATGCACCAAAATATTGAGAGCAGTTATGCTTTGGTGATTATGGGTAGTTTTCATTTAATCATATTTTCAAATGTTTCTATGGTTATTTGTAATATACATTTACCAAAATTAACAGCTGTGCCCAGAACTAATCAGAATACGTAAAGGCTACATACTATATAATTTGATTTGTATGACATCTGAGAAAGGCCAAACTATGATGGGACATAAATCAGTGGTGACCAATGGCCAGGGGTGGAGGGAGATGATTAACTACAAAAAGGCATGAGGGAACCTTTTTGGTGTGATAAAACTGTTCCATGTCTTGATTGTGGTGTTGTTACATGAGACTACGCATTGGTCAAAATTCACAGTTTTTTGCACCTGTATTTTTATTGTATTTAAATTATGCCTTGCTACGATTTGAATGACCCCTCCGAAACTCATGTTGAAACTTAATTCCCAATGTGGCAGTACTCCTGGTTTAATCCATTCAAGAATTAATAGATTAATGGGTTAGTGAATTAATGATTCATTATGGGAGTGGAACAGGTGGTATTATAAGAAGTGAAAGGGAGACCTGAGCTAGCACATTAGCACACTCTTGCCCTCTCACTATGTGATGCCCGGAGTCTCCTCAGGACTCTGCAGAGTCCCTACCAGGAAGATGGTGCTTACCAGATGCTCCCCATCAACCTTAGACTTCCCAGCCTCTAAAACTGTAGGAAATAAATTTTCTTTATAAGTTACCCAGTTTCAGGTATTCTAAGTAACCAAAAATGAATGAAGACATGCCTCAATAAATTTAAAAATGAACAAAATAATGAACTGATTTCTCATCTTCTGTGTGTCAGCCTATCTTCTGCCCAATTCACCTCACACTTGGGCTGGCCTGTTAGCATGGTGTAATAACACCAAGGTCCAGGGTTCAGATCCCTGTACCAGCCAGCCACAAAATAATAATAATAATAATAATAAATTCACCTCACACTTGCAGGAAGGCTGCCACATTCCCAGCATCACAGGCAGATAAAATAATGTTTCACACAAGAGAAACTATTCCTTTATGTTTTGTCTTTCTGTTGTAGGAAAAATTTTTCAGAAGCCTGTTTGCCAATCCCTTCAAAACAGGCTTCTTCACACATCTCATGGACTAGAGCCGTCTATATGTCTACCCCTTAATCAATTCTGGCAAGAAAAACTAATGATCATAATTGACATGGATCCAGGATCTAACTTTGACCCTGGGGATAGAGACACCTTCCCTCAGGCTAAATACCTGAACACATTCACAATTCAGCTGGTAAAGATAAGCCATAGTGTGGTGAACATAATCAGCAGTGGTGAACAACTAACGTGTCTGTTCAACTGGCTAGCAACCTTGTGATTTTATTCAATGATAAACTTTAATACAGGTCAATAGGAATGAGATAAGACCAAAACCAAGATACAAAACAAAAATAGAAACTAAAATTGGCTTTACTTGCACACTTTACTTGTGTACTCTAATACCTGCATCTACTGTTAGATTCATCTTTCTGTAATTAGGAATGTAATATCCCTCCATGTAACACTCTTGAAAGTTTTTGATGAGGGATATATTTGTAAGTCATATGAGGAATTACTGCAAGAAATAAGGCTAGCATGTACACTAGCATGTGAAAGATGTTAAATTCTATTTTTATGTTGTCAAAGACCAGAGAAAGAAACATAATTGGAGTAGTTCAAAGATTTCCAGTGGTAATGAGTTACTCATCAATGTGAGTATTCAAGCCTGATCTAGCTGATGTATTTCCTTGTATATTTAAGGAAAAATTTTGACATCATCTCAATATGACAGAGTCCTAGAATGTCCATCCAACAACTATCCATCTAATAGTTAGACTATCATCTGTTAGATTATACTTTTGATAGTTAGACTGGACAAGTGAATCATTCCACTTAGGTGGAAACACAATATAACCCAAACTCTGTAGTAAAAGGTATGACTTGTCAAAAAACTAAATTACGACAAATTTAGTTGAAGATCTCAACTGGCTTTATTGCTATTCTAGAATCAGGCAACACTTTACTCCCTAAAACAGAATAAGTGTTCCAACGAGCCAAGCAGAGGAGTTTGGTTTTATAGACAGAAAAAGCTAAAGAAAGCAGAAACAAAGAATAAAAAACGGATTGGTAATTTCAAAATTACTTTTCTTGTAAAGTGGAGACCAGAAGACAGAATAATAGAAAAAATAACATCAGATTATTTCAGGCTATCCCTTTTGTGTAAGGATTAAAGCAGAGGGAACTTCATTATCATATCCCTTGAAGATTTAAACTGGCCTGTTCAGGAAATTGGCTGTTACCTTTCTCTTGACTTCTCCGAAGGTCAGACCACAGCCTAAGTGACATGGAACTTAGTAGGGGTGACACCCTTTTGATTTTTAGTCTGGTCTTTTGGAACTAGTGCAGGAACTTAGTCCAGAATAATGGCCTCCTATAATTTTTATTTAACACACTTAATAACACAGGTGTGCCTGAGTTATTTTTAGCAGCCTACAAAACCTGAAGTTAAATAGCAAAGAAACTGTGTGTAAGGCTCTTTTTCCATAGTCCAGGGATATCTATTAAGCTTTACCTCATATTAAGTGATTTTTTTTTTTCTCAAGTTATTTAAGAGCTCACATTATCTTACAAAAAACTTTAGAAATGCATCCTGAACTGAGAGGCTTGCTGGTTGGATAATTTACTTATGTTGTGTTGGAAAAACAGAAAGCAAAAAAGCCTTAATTAGGGGAAAGACTGTTACAAGAACTCAACTGCAAGAAAAAAGAGCAGTAATCAGAAAATAAAACAGAGGGATCATGAACTGATTATGTTTTGTTAATTTTCTCCACCTACTGAATACCCACATTCTATAAAGCTCTATGTTAGCTTTTATGATGACATGATGAGATATAAAACAATTTCATCTTGGCTCCAAAGAGTTCAAAATTTTTATAAAAAGAATAACCCTTACATTACAAATTTTCTCTGACATTAACACTAAGTTAAATTATTTCCACTATATGTGGAATTCTAACAATAGTTTTATAATGAAACATTTTCAGAAACCATTTACACTTCTTTCTGGGATCTAAACGAGAGTAGAGAGTTTCCAATTACCATCATTTCCTACTAGATTAAGGGCTTCTCTGCTTTATTGGTCAGATCAAAAAACTGAACTTGTCTTTTTTTTTTAAGTAGTACATTGATTATTTATTTAGTCACTAAAATTAAGTTGAACACCTTTGTAACACTCCTACCACAGTTGTATAGGAACAATTCAAAAAACACTTTAAAGAATAAAAGCTAGCCAATTTCAATAGCTCCCTACACTTACCCAGTCTAAGTTCTCATAGTTCACAACATGAAACAGCGTGATATCTTCTCTGTTCACGACAACACTTTTTACTCTTGTGCTTTTTATCTATTCTGTTTCCCCAATCTAAAAATTTCTTTTCCTTCTCCTCAACATTTACTTAAATCCTGCTTAATCTTCAAAGCCGCACAAAATCCCTGCCTCCTAGGTGGAAACACACAACAGCAAACTCTTCTAGCATTTCTCCCTCTCCTCTGCTGTTTGTTATGCTGATCTGGGAAGTGGTGTTCAGTTACTGTTTTGTTCTCCTTGGCCTTCCCCCTCCCTCCAGTTTAATGGTTATTAACTCTGTCTGCACATTAGATTCATGAGAGGTGCTTAAAAAAAAAGTGATACTCAGTCTCACCCCAGAACAACTGAATCAGGATCTCTGGAGATAGGGCCTGGGCACTGCTACTTTTAAAAATCTTCCCAGGTGATTTTCATGCACAGTGGAAATTAAGAAACTAATTGATTTAGGATAGGATTAATCCAAAGCAATTTGTTAGCCATAAAGGACTATAATTTAATACCATTCCCCCCATCTTTTTGTTTATTCTTCTGTCTTAATGTGACACAGAGTACGTGCACTTTTTGGATTCACAAATTCAGAAGTCAAAGCTCATTTAGCATGTGAATGGTAAATCGGGTTCACCTCACATACCAGCTCCAATCGGTTGATAGTCACTCCCTATATGTCATGTTGAGAAGGATTCTGAGGACCCTCTGGGTTCAGTATGAAAAAGTGTGACCATCCAAGCCTATTGGTGGCATGGGTGGAGGAACAAGGAAGACTAAGCATGCATGCTAAGTATTTTTTATCCTTGATCTAGAAGATATTCCTCATCAGTAGAAAATAAGCTGAGGTCCCTATGGTTTAAGCTTACTTAAAGAAGCCTAGCATGTGGAAAAAAAAAAAAAAAAAAAAAAGGAAGTCAAACTTGGATTGAGTCTTCAACCTCCCCAAAGAGTGAGGTTTTAGAGTTCAGCTGGCTGGATCATAACTACTTTGTGCTCTAGCAGATCCCTAGTTGGCCTATGTGCTTTGCTGTCCCTGTCATCTCAACTCTCAGTTGTGGACTAATGGGGACAAAACTATGCTATCTACTGTAAGTGAATCATTGTTCAGTGTATGCAGGTCTTGAAACAACACACTGTACCACACAAATATGTACAAGTAAATGTTAAGGTATTTAAAAAAAAAAATTCTCAGTCCTTTTGGTTTCCAAAATCATGCCTCATATACCTCTCATTTCCTCCACATTATCCACAATGCGTAGACAACACATCAACAAAACTTGGTTGACCTGATTCATGAACAGTTCCCCTACTCTGTGTTTGCAGCTTTCAGGAATGCTACTTTCCTAGAAAAGGGCATGAAGGCTGTACTTGAAATAATCCTGGAAAGCTCTTCCATAAACTAGTCTTCACGTAGTAGTTTGGTGTTTGGGAAGTATAAAGAGTGCTGAATATCCTGTAAGAACATTGGCTCCACTGCCATCTTGCCACTTCCTAATCTCTCTCTCTCCTCCTGTCCCTTTCTCTCTGGTGAGTGGCATGCACAGGCATGCTAACACACACCACAATTCCCTGGAATTTCTATTTTCATTCTGCAGAGTCACAGTAACCAGGAGGAGTTTACATTAACTAAGTCTTTAAAAATCCAAAATACCATAGGAAAAAGAAGCCTATATATGAACTATCCAATTTAAGTGAATACTAAAGCTATTTTTTAAACAGTGTCCAGATTAAAGTGCATTAGATTCTGTAAGTGGCTGTCTTCCACCCAGCAGTCGACCTCCTTAATTTTCAGTATCTTTAATTTCAGCTGTCTATAGAACTGAATGGAAATGGCCACTTGTCGTCACTGGTGAAGTTATTTTTAACAAGGTTACCAATGAAAAGCTTATGTTCCTGAGCTTCTGCTCCTAAGAGATACACTTTGGGGATGGTAAGATTTTCAATTTAGTTTTCAAGTTCTCTTGTCTTCCAAAATATTCAAAAATTTCTGTGAAATAAATAAGCCAACTGCTGTTTTTACTTTCTACAAATTATTAAAAACAGAAATGTCAAATTGTAAATGAGCTATTTTATAAAAACATATTTGTGTTTTTAAAAACAAAATGAAAAATTCAAAACTTGACCATTTTTTCTGTAGGTTTCTGCTCTGTCAGAAATTGTCTTACCTTCACATGACCTTGGAAGATAACATTTTCCCCTATGTGAAAACAACTCTCTTGTGAATTGTAAACAATGTCCAAGGATTCTTTCAAAACAAATGTGTCTGGATTGATAGTGTCTGGAATTTCTCCAAGTTGTAAATGTCTCATGTTATGATTTTTAGCCAGCTCAATTTAATAATATAATAGCAAATATCTTAAATTAAAAACAAAAACAAAAAAAGAAAACGAAAGAAAAATTTTTAAAAATCCTGTAATACTGAATAATGTTTGAATGGGTAAAAGTACATCAAATCATGACAATTTTGCATTTTTGTTGGAGGGGGAATTTTCTGTTCCCATAACCACAATCTCTCTAATTTCACAAGACAATTATAGGGTGTGAAGTAATAATGCTCAGAAGGGGAAATGCCATTCCATTGGCCTTGGCCTTAGGGGACTAGGTAATGGGTTGGATAAACAGCACAAAATAATGAGCATGCACATTAAGGTAAGGTGAAATGGAAATAGAGTGTAATCATAACAACTTTGATCCTCATGCTTTGAATTTATTGAGCTGTTTCCCTCTGTGCTTGTCTATATTCAGAGAATATGTCTTAAACTTCCCACTATAATAAATTTTGCTTTCACCAAGCAAACTTCTCAAAGCTATGACCTATTTTGGTGGAACTCAGGAAAGTTTTAAGGTAAATTTCTTCCATACCTACCAATCGGTTTATTGTTTGAAGGATACCACACAACACACACACCACACACATATACATACACACATTCTTTATAACCAAAAGTTTCAAAAATTCTAGTAATTTCCATCTACAAAGAATACAAAACATCTTCTACATAGATGACGACAATATTACTTAGAATCTAAACCAATTCCTTCTTTTATCTTCTTCTGTCTATAGTGGTCATATACTTTTTAAAACACCTATAGCATTTACGTCTGCCCAAGAAACTCATCACTTACTAATTGTGAGTCGTGATTCATAGCAAATCCAAGTTTGTAATGTTTGTCTTTGTATATCCACAGAGCTCGATAATATATATATGTGTGTGTGTGTGTGTGTATGTATTTGAGTATGTATATATATATATGTGTGTGTGTGTGTGTGTGTGTGTATGTGTTTGAGTCTATATGTAGACACACACACCATACATACATACTCGCAGGTATACATACATTAACTAATTAGTGTTTTTTGACCAAATATGGCACAGCTGAAGCTCACTCATCTTGGTATCCCTCTCGTGGAAGTCAGTACAACAGTTGTATTTAAGAGTATAAGAACTGGACCCAGACTGGCTCTGCAACATACTAACTTCATAACTCAACATTCCTGAGCCTTAGTTTTCTCAGCTGTAATATGGAGATAGCACAACTTACCTCATATCTATTATTACATAATATATACATGGTGATTGCTTTTTAGTGATTACTCAACATTCGATCATTATTATTAACCAAAACATACGACAGAGCAAAATGAGAGCAAGATGTTCTGGATTAGCTGATGTATCATTCAGGGTCCTAACAGGAAATCATTTATACACTCAAATTAAAATAATCCAAAAAGAGTTCCTTTACCAAAAAGACTTATAACAAAGATATGGGAAAGCACAGGAGAACTTCACGGGATAGCACAGAAACCTAGAGGGATAAAGGGAATGGTAGGTTACTGAAGCCAGCGCAGGGCTGAGACCTATGGTGTGTGTCCCCCTTGCTCCTTATCTGCCTTCATTGCTCCATGCTGTGCATTGCTCCTTTTGGCTTAAAGATTTAGCATCTATAATCCACAAAATTCTCAGTCTGCTCTTGCCATGCTCTCCAATAGGCTTTTATCTTGGCGATCTTCATTTTGATTATTGTTTCTTGGTGTAAGTTGTATTCTATACTCCAGGCCAGAAACATTCTTTGTTTCTTTCTTTCCTCAATATGTAATGAATAACCTTGATTCCTTGTCTAGTACTTTTCTTTTTCTTTTTCTTTTTTTTTCATGACCGGTAAGGGGATCACAACCCTTGGTGTGGTGTCGCCCACCCCGCGCTCAGCCAGTGAGCGCCCCAGCCAGTCCTATATAGGATCCGAACCCGTGGTGGGAGCATCACTGCGCTCCCAGCGCCCTACTCTCCCGAGTGCGCCACAGGGCCGCCCCTGTCTAGGACTTTTCTTGTTGTGCTCAGCCTCTACTCCTTATCACACTTTGTTATCACCAGAAACGGCACCGTTTCTGAAATCACACTTTCTGACATTCCACTCTCTGACCACAACCTCTTGTGCCTACAGCAATCTTGCTCAAGCTGGTGTGGATTATTGAGTACATGGTTACTTCCCTAGTTATAAATTTGTATTATCAGCCCTGTTCCCTGAAAGTACACAAATAATCAATGAGTAGTAATATACGAGAGTACTTCAAAAAGTTTGTGGAAAAATTGAATTAAAAGGTAATATGAATACTTCCATGAACTTTTTGAAGTACTATGATATAAATACACTTTACAGTCAGCAAAAAAAAAAAAAAAGTAAATAAATAAAATAGAAATTTAGGAAAAATAAATGAGAGATAAATGGTGGTTTCACTGAGTCAACTGATGGAAGTCTCCTAAAATTTCCATGAGTTACCACTATGACTTTTCCAAGCTTGGTTATAGTTTTTTCTTTA
>NW_007729147.1:86398-90686 GCF_000696425.1 Galeopterus variegatus
TATTCCTGCATTCCTAACTCCTTACAATATGCCTGCTTTTTCCTATATAAGATGTAACCTAAGAATCAATAAACGAGACTTGATCAGAATACTGTCTTGTCTCCCATCTCTCGCGTCTCTTGTCCCATCCAATTCCCACTCCCCCCTCCAGGGTCTGCGTTGAATATCCCGCGGGTCGGGACATGAAATAGGGAAACATATGTGCCTTTTGAGATAAGAAATTAAATTCTGTATCACTAATTTAGGCAAATTAATTTAGTGATATGTAAAATAAATTAAAAGTTAAGTAAGGGAAGTGAAATTACTTCTTTTAATTAAATTAAACTTAGGACTTTCAAGGTTACCTTTGTACAAGTTCAAGTGATCTGAATATTGCTCTTTTCAGTTTCATTTTTTCCCCTAAACTCCCTCCCCCTCTGGTTATTTATCTCATGCTTTGCTTGTACAAGGGACATGTTGTCCCCTTTAAATGCTCTGACCCAAGTATAGGTAACTCAGTACAACTAAGATAGGCTAGAAATTACAAAATATGTTGCACAAATACCTAAAGGTATAAGAAGTGCACAAAGTTCAGCTTACAAAAGATAAGGGTCCAGTCCTGCTTGCTCTAGCTCCCTGCTGAGAGCACAGCCTCTGGTTCACCTGCCTCTCACCTAGGGCTGCCCCTCCTTAGACTCCAAAGGGGTAACACAGCTCACTGTCTCTTTGACTTCAACCTTCATTTCTTGGATCTCTCTATTCCTAGGTAAGAGTGCCCCTGCCCCGGGCCTCCATACTTAAGAAAGCCTTGTTCTGATCCTTCTCCATTCTGACCCTTCATATAGGTGTGAAGCATCTGATGGACCAAGGGAACCTACTCACTCAGAGGCTGACCTCCTATTGCTGTCTCTAAAACATAGTCTAGGAATTCGAGACTCTGGCATAAATGCCCCAATGCCTCTTCCAGAGTCTTGGCAGGTCTCTTCCTAGGTCCATCCTCCAAGGACAGATCATACTCTAGAGTATATGAATATCTATGCCTGAGGGGTGGCTTCAGGTCTGAGGGGGCACTTCAGGGCTGTTGTAAACTGGGGTGTCGAGAGACCTTGGACATGTAGACTGGGATGTTCACACGTGTGTGCCTAAGGCATCATGTGGTTTTGGGCAGAATGGGATGAAAAGAGAAAGCATAAAAATATGTAATAAGAGCAGTTGAATTATTTTTATTATTATCAGGTATGAAACAAATAGTTTCAATTAAAAATAAACAATAATTAAATGTTAGAAGTTACAGGAAAATAAAACAGTTTAAACCCGAATATATAAAATTTGAAAGTGACCTGTCTTATTAAGTCATATCTCACAATGCCTAACTTGAATGAGGTTTTCCCCCACCTTGTAGAGTCTGTGTAGAGAGTTGCAGATACTTAAGGAAGTGACCCAGGCTCCACTTGGATGGTTAGGAGAGTAGAAACCCACATACAGATGTTTGGATGTTTTCCAATGAAAATAAGGCCATTTGCTTTTCTTCTCAGTACTGTAGAAGGATGAGCAAGAATATTAAAAGGCAGAGATAAATAGACCTTGCTGAATCGGCCAAGACTGACTCTATTTAGGTCAAGATTATATGATATATAAGTATGGTTTTAATTATATTGTTTTCTAGTGAGTGCTATGGTTGTGTCAAATTCCAATTTCAATTATTTCATATAATTTTTCAATTGCCTGTGTTACAGTGAACCACATTCTTCAGCATTAAATTAATCAGAACTCCACCTAATTTCAGTGGGAATATTTTGTGAGGATAAATATCCTCATTTGAATATTTGTACCTAATATCTTGGAAGGCAGCAATAAACTGTTGATTAAAAGACAGTTGTTGTATATAGAAAAAGTGTCCTTTGTTTTGTCACACAATTGCTAAAAGAACTACATAAAATAATCATGCAAACTAATGTAGTTGAGCCAAAAATAAAAAACCTAACCAAACTTTAATTATTCTGAAGATTCTATATCATATATTTTTGAGGTTATTACTTTTGCGATATGTATCGTAAGGCCATTTCATGAAAGTGAGTTTACAATGACTATAGTAAGGTAGGGAGAGAGGCTAGGTGTATCAGTCTGTTGTTTACAACAAAATATGTGAAATTGAGTAATTTATAAAGAAATGAAATTTATTTCTTACAGTTTTGGAGGCTGCAATGTCCATGGTCCAGGGAACACATCTGGTGAGGGTTGACTTCTGTGTGGGAACTTTCTACAGGTTCCTGTGGTGATCAGGGTGTTACATGGTGAAAATGGGCTGAGCAAGAGAGAACAAATCTGCTCACTTGCTCTCCTTTTTTTTTTTTTTTTTTTTTTTTNACTACTCCTTATCACACTTTGTTATCACCAGAAACTGCACCATTTCTGAAATCACACTTTCTGACATTCCACTCTCTGACCACAACCTCTTGTGCCTACAGCAATCTTGCTCAAGCTGGTGTGGATTATTGAGTACATGGTTACTTCCCTAGTTATAAATTTGTATTATCAGCCCTGTTCCCTGAAAGTACACAAATAATCAATGAGTAGTAATATACGAGAGTACTTCAAAAAGTTTGTGGAAAAATTGAATTAAAAGGTAATATGAATACTTCCATGAACTTTTTGAAGTACTATGATATAAATACACTTTACAGTCAGCAAAAAAAAAAAAAAAAAAGTAAATAAATAAAATAGAAATTTAGGAAAAATAAATGAGAGATAAATGGTGGTTTCACTGAGTCAACTGATGGAAGTCTCCTAAAATTTCCATGAGTTACCACTATGACTTTTCCAAGCTTGGTTATAGTTTTTTCTTTAATGTTTTAAAGAGTCAAGGTTGATTTCATAGCTTGCAACCAAAGGGGGGGGAAAACAGAAAAAAAAAAAAAAAAAAAAAAAAAAAAACACCTAACAGGTTCATAGCAAAACTGTAACTTTTATTCCACACAAATTTCAAATGTATTGACTCCATCATTTTTTTCAACTATTATTCTCCTAACCCTAACCCTAACCCTAACCCTTCTTTTCCAGCTTGGATTCTGTAGTCCATTTTATAACCACTGCACAGTAAATATTCTCATCACTTTTGTGATCTCTCCAGAAAAATTCCAACCATTCATTTTTTTTCATAAAACTGTGGCTGCCTGGAGAAATTTCACGTAACTGGTCAGATTCTGCTACCAGAATATGTTTCAAATTTGCCCAACAATCTCACTGTGAACTAAAACCAAACCATATGGTTTCTCACTGGCCTACTCCAGCCTCTCATAGTATCTTAGGATCGACTCTTGATCCATGCTAATTCACTCTTTACAAAACAGCCGAACTGAGTTTTGTAAAATGTAAAATGAATTATGCCAGAGCCTTGTAGAAAATTCTTCAATGGCAACTCTTTGTTGTGAGGAAAAAAAAAAAAAAAAAAAAAAATGACTCCTGAATCTTGCTGCAAGGCTCTGCATAATCTGGTTCCTGGCCAATGCCAACATCATTCTTCCTCTTCTTTGTTATACTCTAGGTTCATTCACTTCTTTCAGTTCTGCAAAAGGCAAATAATCCCACCTCAGGGGCTTTGCACATGCTGTCCCTTTGAGTAGAACACTTTTCTTCCTCCTTTGGGAATGGCTGATTCCTGCTCTCTCTTAGGTACTTGCTTGAATGTAATCTTCTTAATCTGAATTAGCTCTTCTCCATATACTACTTTCTTCCAAACATGCTCTTCTTTTTTTATTGATTGCTTATTACTTTTATTACTTATCATTTCTACTTATTATCAAATCTACTGCATTCTGTGTGGAGTCAGGACCAAGTTTGTAATGTTTGTCTTTGTATATCCACAGAGCTCGATAATAGTAGATGACCAATAAATATAAAACTAATGAATGAAGCTTATGTATAGTATAGCATGAAATTGTTGGGGACATATAGCCCCACACCCCTTCTTGTGTGACCAGGCCTACGTGAAAATCTGCTTATGTCAGATGTCTGTGCTTATGGGATATCTGCCTCATAATCTGTGCCTGGGATGCTATGCTCCTGGCTATGCAAGTCTACTCAAGAGTGACCTCTTATCTCCTTTCAAGTTTCTGCTTTCTTGTAAAGATTGGGGGCTTCTTTGCATCAGAGATTTTCTGACTTTGTTTCTTCTCAAGATCTTATCGTATTCCTGCATTCCTAACTCCTTACAATATGCTTTTTCCTATATAAGATCGTATTCCTGCATTCCTAACTCCTTACTCCTGCTTTTTCCTATATAAGATGTAACCTAAGAATCAATAAACGA
>NW_007729147.1:91444-92872 GCF_000696425.1 Galeopterus variegatus
CAGCACCATGCTCACCCAGTGAGCTAACCGGCCATCCCTATATGGGATCCGAACCCGTGGCCTTGGTGTTGTCAGCACCGCACTCTCCCGAGTGAGCCACGGGGCCGGCCCCTTGCTCTCCTTTTAAAGCTATCAGAACCACACCCATTACTCCATGAGTGGATCAATCCACTCGCAAGGTCACAGTCCCCAAAATCTAATCACCTCTCAAAGGCCTCATCTTTCAATCTGTAATTGGATTTCCCACCCTCTTAACATTGTTACAATGGGGGTCAGGTTTCCAATACATGAACCTTTGTGGGACACATTTAATCCATAGCACTACTTTTGGGAAATTTGTAGCTTATCAGTAAGCCCTTGATATGAATGACAAATTTTTATGAAACAGTTATTTTACAATTTATTTTTTTGAAATTATAATGCCATTAATTATAAGATGCACTGCTTTGGAAGGCACTTTATCTGTACCATCCAAGCTATCTGATGGATATGAGCTTTTTGAAAACATTAAATAATGAGACCACACTTCAATGGCTAATTACAGCCTCTCTCTTCTACTTTCTATTAAAGAGTATGTGTGTGTTTCTTGTCCTGCTCTCATGACCAAATTTATTAGAAAAATAGTGTAATATATTATGGTAACATAACTAAAATCTTCAGAATTTTGTATTCTCATTTTCATATTAGGTATGTTTGTTCAAATAAATGGTTAGTTTGATAATTAAACAGGATATTTTTTCCTCCGTTATAAAAATTATTTAGATTGCATAGACGTGTATTTCAATTTGTGTTGTAAGAAAAAAATGACTATAAAAATATTACTTGCCAGCTTAACATTTTAAAATCTTTATTCTCTAATACAAAACAATATAGAAAAGAAATTAGATTTCACTGAAATTGAATACACTCACCAAACCTTCAGATTTGGCAAACTGTTATGCTATATGAAAACTCTAAGATTTAGGATGATGGAAATGAGTCCTTATCAAAAATTTATACTCATATTGTTTAGACCACATGTAGTATATTTATTTATTTTGGGTGACTGGAAGAGCTCTGAAAAACAGTCCTTGAATTGTCAACATTTCTCTAGTGTTTATTTAGTGTGACTGAAATAATGAGAGTGATTTATTGTTCTTGGATAGGATTCTGATTTTGAAAGAGAGTAAATGGACCCAGTTCCACCTAACATTCTGGAATACAAGGATTTTCAGAAATAATTGACTATAATACTCTTCAAAAAAAAAGATGGGAGGGAGGGCCCTGGCTGGTTAACTCGGTTGGTTAAAGAGCCTTATAACACCAAGGTCACAGTTTGGATGCCTACACCCACCAGCCTCCAAAAAAAAAAAAAAAAAAAAAAAAAAAAATGGCTAGAAAAGAGGAGCTTGAATGTTCTCATCACAAAAAAACAAATTTTTGCCATGA
>NW_007729147.1:93872-167836 GCF_000696425.1 Galeopterus variegatus
GCCTCCAAAAAAAAAAAAAAAAAAAGAAACAAAAATGGCTAGTAACATGAAATATTTTCAACTTCATAAGAAATTTGGCTGGCTGGTTTCTCAGTTGGTTAGAGCACCACCTTGTAAGACCAAGGTCAAGGGTTTAGTTCCCCAGGCTGCATCCAGCTGCCAAAAAAACCCCCACAGAATTTGTTGCATCAGATGTTGAATCATTGAATTAACTGAATCTGATCATAAAATACATGTTTAGAGCAATAATGTTACTATTAGCAAAAAAAATTATTTGGAGATTAAAAAATAAATTGGAATAAAACCATAGAGAAGCTATAGTTGGTGTATTGGAGAATCCCTTTGTAATTTAGAATTGAATGTATTTGGGGTCACTTTGCCAAATACTTAGAGAAGTAGAGAGAGTATCAAATACTGGCTCAAATTTAGGAATAACTCATTGGGATAGGACAGAATGCACTATTTATTTTGTTATTATTGGTAAAGGAAAGATGTTTACCTAAATTATTTTGGCTAGATATTTGTGAGGACCATTGTATAAAGATCTCCAGGTATTTCATCGTTTGTACTCCTATAAGTAATCTATCTTGCTAATTGATTCAGATACGCAGATATCTGGATATTTCATTGTAAACATGATCCTTGTCATGAAAACACCCACGCTGATTTGTGCTTCCCCTCAGCATGTACACCCCAAGAAAGAGCAGAGATTGGTCTCTGTTGTGTGCTGATTTGTTTCTTCACAACTGCATCGTTCCATTGATTGTGCTTTCACTTCATTAAGCTTAGAATATGGATCAGATCTGTGCACATGGTTGTTAATGATATTTTGTTAATAGCAGCAAGATAAAGTTGCCAGCACCATGACAAGAATGTTTTATTAATTGTCCAGTCTGGGCACCAGCCCAAGGTAAAACCAACAGGATAAATGGCCCATTGCCATCGCTTTCAAAAGAAGATTATAGTACTATTCTTCTCTTTCTAACATTGGCTCAATTCCCATTTTTTAATTGATCTGCAAGAGGCTGTCATATTATTTTTCTTAATTTTCTTGTTTTGGGATTGCCTAATGGATTTCCTTGCTTATCGCTCTACTTATATTCCATTTTTCCCGTTATGTTATTGCATGTAATCTATACAAATTTTTGGTTTCCCTGACTTGTTTTCAGCTACTTAAATGCAAATTTTATACCTTACTCATTCCTAGCTTTTTTTTTTAATATTATAATCTGTACATATCAAGAGTTCTACACACACAGACATACAGAAGAGAGAAAGAGAGGTCAGTCACAAATTTATGTCTTTCAGTCAAGAACCTAAATTTTTGACAGAAATGGTTCAGAGATCAAAAGGTAAAAAAAATTTTACTGAGAAAAGATTGAGTTTTAAAGTTATTTTGAAGAACATTATCCGCCAAAGCAATGGAATGCAGCATTATAATGATGGTACATGGAAGTAAGAAATTGTCCATGAATGTATTTTTCCCAGGCCTTTGCATAACTACACAAATTCCACTATTAGAGGAAAGCATTTAGGAACTGTTGTCTTTTTGATCAGGCAACTTAAAATTAATACCTCATTGCACCTTGGATATGAGCTGTTAGATAAAAACCAGTTCTTATTAACTACATGACAAATTATTCTGAACAATATTATATTAAAACATATTGGCATGACTGAAAAATGACTAGCAATCAAATATATATTAATTAAAAGTGGAATTGAGTTGATTTATCTTAACTTTGATGATCTTTAGTGATTACAAAAAAAAAAAAAAAACCACAGAAAAACAAACTTTGAGGAAACACTTGAGAAGTCCAACTGTGAGTTGATTTATCTTAACTTTGATGATCTTTAGTGATTACAAAAAAAAAAAAAAAAAAACCACAGAAAAACAAACTTTGAGGAAACACTTGAGAAGTCCAACTGTAATTTTGCAAGAACTATAAAAAGATATTCTAACTAGGACCGGCCTGTGGCTCACTTGGGAGAGTGTGGTGCTGAGAACACCAAGGCCCCGGGTTCGGATTCTATATAGGGATGGCTGGTTTGCTCACTGGCTGAGCATGGTGCTGACAACATCAAGTCAAGGGTTAAGATCCCCTTGCCAGTCATCTTTAAAAAAAAAAAAAAAAAGATATTCTAACTAAATGTTTTCTTATTTAAGCCACGAATCTTTTTATAGATGCAAAACCATAGTGGAACAACTTATACAGTGTTTTCTCAAAAAAATTTTTTTCCCCTACTAAGAATTCCCTTGGGAACTATCTCAGTATCTCCTAGCATTCAATCCTATGGGGCAAAATACCTCCTCAGATGAAACTGAATGAATTCTCTATTAAAATGAGAACAATATAATGATATCTATTGGGACATTTTTGTTTGCAAATGACAGATGTCAAATTCCAGCTAACTTTAGCACAGAAGGGAATTTATTGGTTGAAGTAAGCTAAGGACACTCTGGCAGCTCACAGAATCAATAGCTTAAATGCAAGAAAAAATTGCCAAGAGGCTAAATCCCAGTGCTCTCCCACTCTTTCTCTTTGTTTCTTTTCTCTCTCATTTATTTTTAAATCTTTTTTTCTGTTCACATCTCATCCTCCTGAAGCAAATGTTTCCCCAGATATCTATGAATTATGCTTCTAGAAGCCCCAATTTAACAACTCAATAGACAAAAAGTGCTATGATTTCCCAGTGTCAATAAAACAATTTCAAGGATAAGTTCTGATTTGCTTTACTTGGGTCACATGCCCTGTTCTTTACCCAATTATCATTATTAAAGGGATGGAATATTGTGATGAGCCAAAATTAGGTCATATATGGCCAAAGGACAAGGTCCTCTAAGAGAAGAAAAGCAGACAAGAAGCAGTAGCTACCACATAACATTATAAAACACCACCAGGTGTCCTTTTGCAAGAAGCTCAGAACTAAATGTATAGCTCCTCTGCAGTAATAGTCTTATCCCAGGTCTCCTGGATCTATGTTCCTGTTTGTTTTTACTTTTCTTGTTAAAATAAATAATGATTCTGTTTCTTAAATATGTTTTAATACTATAAATCATTTCAAAATTGCTTTGGAGATAGGTAGTATTACCAAAAAAATGTAATAAATTAGATGCAACTGGGTTTCCAGTAGATCAAAGCATTATCTATTTTAGAGAAATTAAATGTGCCATAGTAATTTTATCTTAGCAAATGTGAATGGCTATCCAAGCAAAGAATTGGGCTAAAAATATTAGTGACTCTACCATCTATTGCCACTACCCACTAGGAAACTTAAACAGTAGTTAAACAAGATTCTGCTGTGACTTTAATTGTTGATGCCATATTAAAATAACTTCTGGATGTGATTTAATCTTCTTGCTAAAAAGCTTGTGCAATTTAAATTCCATAGGTGACTGAGCATAGCCAGGGACCTAATATTATGAGATGTTGCCAGATCATAATTAAGTTCCCAGAGAATGCAATGAGAAACAATGTATAACTTTTAGCCAGCCCCTACATTCTAAAAATTATAATTATGATTTGGTTTAGATTGTCATATACTTGGGTGGAGTTTGTCAGTGGCTAACAAAATGTTAAATGTAAATAGTGAATAATAGTCACATGTAAGATTATTTTAGAACCCTACGAGGATGTGCTTCATGTTATCAACTAAAGTCTGGTTTCTACAAAAATGTTTGTCAGCTTAGCTCACCACTGTCATAGGACCTAGTGTATGGAGAAGTATATCCTCAGATTTAGGATGTTTGCCAAACAACTCACTTAGGAATTTGATGGTCCAATAAATACATCATTTGCTTCCTACAGTAAAAAAATAAACTCATTTGATATCTCAGCACTACCAGAAACAAACTGTGTTATCCCAGGAGACTTCTCAGGATGTGTCTTTCTCTCTAAAACTGTTTCTGGGCTTATCAAGTGATCAGTCCTTCAAAATCTCTTTTAGTTCCTCAGTTTTTGGAATTTCTATCAGGTGATACCATAGAGGAAATATCCCTCCTGACTTTTTCAAAGAAGACCTTTTTTCTTTTCACTGGAAGATTCTGAAATTCTATGCAAAATCTGTCACTGATGTTCAAGAATGAAACAAAGGCCAGTTTCAAGCTTAAAATGGGGGGTCAAGTCAGGTGGCACAGTAAACTGAATAAAGGCCACCCACAGACATCAAGTCCTAATCCCTGGAACTTGTAAATGCCACCTTATGTAGAAAAGGGTCTTTGCAGATCTAATCAAATTAAGGCTCTTGAGATAAGGAGATTACACTGTATATTCTGGTGTGACCTAAATCCAATGACAAGTGTCCTTATAAGAGACACACTGAGGAGAGACACACACAGAACAGGAAAGAGGAGGAGGCAATGTCACCACAGAGGCAGAGATTGGTGAAGTGGCCACAAGCCAAGGAATGCCTGTCACCCACAAAAGCTGGAAAATACAAGGAACGGAATCTACTGTTTGGCCTCTGGAGGGAGCATGGCACTGCTGACACCTTGATTACAGATATCTGGTCTCCGGAACTGTGAAGGAGTAAGTTTCTGTTTTAAGTCATGCAGTTTGTGGTAATTTGCGATGGCAGCCCTAGCAAGCTAATATAGGGTGGGAACATGTGCTACTAAACCACAATGGCCAGAGGAAATTTTTCTTGCAGATCAACCTGTGCATGCATATTTGGGGAAAACTGGGGATATTTTTTAACCTTCAACTATTGGTCTTTACCTGGGATTTAGAGAATTATCTGTGGTTAGTTAGCCATTTTGCAACTGAATAGAATCTATTTATTGGTTATAAAACCCATTCTAATAAGCAGAAATGCATGGGAAAAACACTCATCCTATAGGAATTTGTAAATCTTTCTCATACTTTGGAGGATGGTTGCTTAATCTTTGCTAAGACAAAAAGCTTTATTTTCTGCTCTTGCAAGGTCTTCGAGATGTGAGAGCCCTCCCTCTTGTCGGCTACTGTAGCATTCTTTTTTTTTTTTTTTTTCTTGTGTCTTTTTCCGTGTCTGGCAACGGATCGCAACCCTCAGTGTTGCCCCCATACCGGACCGGGGACCGGCAACGGGATCGCAACCCTCGGTGTTGCTCCCGCGCCTCGCTCAACCAGTGAGCGGGAACCGGTCTGTATGTGGGATCCGAACCCTCGGGTGGGAGCGCCGCCACACTTCCCAAGCAGCGCACTATCCAGTGCGCCACCGGGCCGGCCCATACTGTAGCATTCTTGTCCACCATCTTTGCACTTACATTATATTGCAATATCTGCATATATATATATTTGGTCTTTCTTAATGTACTACTAACTCTGAGGGCCACAACTTATTCATTTTTCATCCTAGCACAGACCAGTTGTTTGGAAATACTTTTGAATCTTACAGAATATTCAAGAAAAGTGCACTAGGTTACACTTGGTTATAATTCTTTAGCAATCTTTTCAACATATATCTGGGTACTGAGAACTTCCTTGATTAACTCACTGAAGCTTCTTCTCATTCATCCACCTTATTATCCAAACAACTGTGAAGATTTCTGACCAGAGAGAGTCCTTTTGTGGGGGTATGCCAGGGCTGATTATGGTCTTCCTAATCCCATCTTTCCATCCACCTCAGTCTCCCAACCCTGCACTCTGCCACAAAGACACCCCATGCGGGGGTCTGACTACAATGGAGTGTCTGTCTTTTGGTCACAGTGATTGAATTAAGGTCCGCTGTCAATAGAGTGGTTCAAAGAGAGGGCAAAAAAGAAAAAGGAGAAAGAAGAAGAGAAGAAATTATTGTTTTTAAGGCAAGTCTTTGGTTCTTTTCCTGGTTTTCTGTCAGTTCAGGCTGGAGGAGCAACCTCACTCTGTACCCATAGGTAACCACGTGCTACTGAATGAATGAATTGTAGTCACTAGAAAATAAGACTATACAGTTTGTTTTTAAAGCTTATATTTCATAAAACTGTGATAGATTGAATTCAAGTGACTTACCCAAGGTCATACCAATAGCAAGTTTCAAAGATAGGACCAGGATCCACATGCAGAGTCCACTTTCCATTACACTTTTCTGTTATTTATTATTTATTCTGTTATTTATTATATAGCTTTATTTTTATAAAATTTATATATGATTACAGTAAAAATGAACTCACATATTATGCAAAGGTACTAATGAAAATGTGAAGTTTATTGACATCTTAACACCCCCATGTAAACATTCTTAGTGAACATATTTTGAGGTATTTCTGCATCTACATACATATATGCAATTTTACACAAATGAGTATACAAGTAATATACAAGCAACTCCACATACTGTTCTCTAGTCTGTTTTTCTTCTCTTAACAATGTGTCATCTGATTTATTTCCATGCCATTAAACATGTCTATTCAATTACTTTTAATAGCTATATAGTATTTTATTGTATATTTAAATCATACTTTATCTTCATTTTTTTGATGTTTGGGTTATTTCCCAATCTTGGATTTTATACACAATAAAATAATTATTATAATTAATAATTACAGTCTTGTCCTATGATGTGCTCTGAATCAATTCAACTGACTGTACCATCTATATCTATAATAGCGAGGAGCTATCTGATTACTTTTTTCCCTCTATGTGTACTTGGCCTGCAGTCAGAATGCCTGCTTTGTGGTCTTGGGCAAGTCTTTGAAATATTCTGTGTCTCAGTTTCTAATTTGTAAATGAGAATAATAACACTTGCTTCATAGGACTACAGTGATGATTTTAAAAACCTAACATAAAATAAATTGAGTGGAACTTAGCATATGATACTTGCTATGGTTTGAATGCCCCCAAAACTCATGTTGAAACTTGATTCTCATTGTAACAGTGTTAAGAAGGTGGGAAATATGACTATGGTATTTGAAAGGTGGGGCCTTTAAAAGGCGATTGGATTGTGAGGACTATGCTCTCATGAATGGATTAATCCATTTGTGAGACTGAGGGCTTCATAAGAAGAGAAAGAAAGCATGAGGAAATGCACTCTTGCTCAGCCCTCATTATGTGATACCTTGTGTTGCCATAAGACTCTGTCCAAAGTCCCCACCAAGAAGAAAGGCCTCACCAGATTTAAAAACTACAAATGCATGCATATGGAACAACAGCTCATTCAAATCATGGAGAATAATATACAAGCAACATGTGCATTAGATTAAATAATATGAAATTGCCAATATTGCTACAAAATGACAATTTGATACAGTCCACCCTAATATGTATAAGTCCTCTGTAAAAATTTTCTAAAATGACAAATAAAACATTTGATTGTATGAAATATAATAGAGGACAAACTTATAAATGAATTATTTATTTAATATGCCTGATGTAGAAATTATTTTCCATAAAGTCTCAAATAATATTTTAAAACCTTTTCAATGTTCCAGATGCTAAAATATAAATGACTAAGAGTGAAGATAATTTAATTGGCTATTTGGATTGAATGAAACATTTCATTTTAATAAACCAATGTTTAACATACCATAGGTTATATCGGTGACAGTTTAATAAACTCTTTCCTTACATTGTTTTAATGATGTTTAAAAAATTAATTGACTGGAATAAAACATTTCATTTTAATAAAAAATATTTAATATTGGGGGCTAATTGTACTTATACTCTAAAGTAAATTATTTTATTATAATTTCACTAAAATGTTATCAAGAAAAAGAACTGTTTAAACTGCCATTCATTTCCCTAATATCTGTCTATTCACATCAAACAAATACTGAAGAGGGAAGGATAGAATGGGCCAAATGCCTAAATGAACAGGAAAGAACTGGATTGTCAGCTAATTAAGTAAGTAGTAAATCATTCATCGTGAGTTCTGAATAATTAAGAAAGTGGAAAAAAAAATCACTGCTCTGATATGTAGGTAGATAGGGGACTTGGGTTTTCAGCCCCTTCTATAACCAGCTAAGTGGCTTTGGGTGAGACACTCTTAATCTCACGTGAGTTCTGAATAATTAAGAAAGTGGAAAAAAAAAATCACTGCTCTGATATGTAGGTAGATAGGGGACCTGGGTTTTCAGCCCCTTCTATAACCAGCTAAGTGGCTTTGGGTGAGACACTCTTAATCTCACTGAATATTAATTCCTTCATCTATAAGGTGAAGGGATTAGGTAAAGAAGGGTAGATTATATAAGTCTGTGTGAGACAAAAAAAGATGTGTAATGGCTACCTTAATGCTTACAATCATTCTTTTCACCAGGAAGTTATTATATATTAAATCCAAGCAGAGTCTCAGGTCCTATGCAGTGAGCTGCTCACCTTTCTTGCAGCCACTTTCTTATTCTCTCGATTATTCTAAAATGCAATTCTACCATTGTTTACATATATTTTAAATAATTTTAATTGTTCAAGATGGACTAAGCACTTAAGTATCACCACGTTAACATTTTAACTTATTTTTAGAAGTTGTTTTCTACCCAGGTAACATTGGATCAATGCATAATCTAATTGTGAAAGAGGAACACACCTCATTTCTACATAATCCTAATGAAATGATCGAAATGAAATGGTATCAGCAATCGAAATGAAAATGGTATCCGCAAGAAAAGCAATTGCATATAAAGACAAATCAACCAATTTACTAATTACTGTCAGGTAAATAAATGAAAACATTTGCTGATGTTAACCTTGTGAAGGCAAATGGCTTCCCCTTCTTCCTCCACTTGTAAGTTCTAAGATGCTTTTTAAACTGATCAAAACTTCAGGTTTATATTATTTCATTTCATGGAAGGTGTTAAATCAAATCACAAACCATACCCACACATATACACACATGCACACCATGCTCACACACATACACAAGTGAAAAGTGTTTGGGAAGAATTTAGTTGAAATTCTAGATTCAGGGGGAAATGAATCATCAAACTTATTTATTTTGAGCTTTATTTAATTGTTTAAATGAATGATAAATATACTTGTTACCTCAGTCATATGACAATTTATTTTATAGTTAAAACTTCACATACTTTTGAGAACTTCCTTTCATAATACTAACTATAGTAAATTGTTTGCAAAGATTATAATAATTCTTCCTGTCCCTGTATTCACTCTCTTTGCCATGTAACTTGACCTTTCTTCCTACTAAGAGGCAGAGTCTTCTCCTAGCTTTAAGTTTGGATTGTTCGTGCAACTTGCTTTGACCAATAGGATATGGCAGAATTACCTTGCTGACCCTTGAACCTTCCACTCTTTCCCTCTTGGACCACTGAAGCCACCATGTGAGGAAGTTCTTGCTCATCTGTTGGAGTTATGTTGGAGTTGCTGCAGCCCAGCTTGACAGGCATCACCAACTGCTAGACATGTGAGTGAGGCCACCTTACGCCAATCAGTCCCAACTGAGCCTCCAGATAGCTATGGTTACAGAAATGAACCTGGATAAAACCAACAGAGGAACCACTCAACTGAGCTCAGCCCAAATTTCTTATCAGAAGATCATGATCAAATTAAATAGTTGTTATTTTAAGCCACTATGTTTTTGGATTGTTTATTATAAATAAATAGAAACCTTATATATTAACATAACAAGTGATTTCACAGGTGAAAGAACATTATTTATTTAATCAATCATAAAACTGTCCACATCTTACAGGTTCAAATACTTAATGGGAAAAAAAAAAAAGAGGCAAAGGTATGTCTTTTGTTCAGTAGTGCCTTTTGTGTGAAGAATTGAAGTTTTAAAGCATAAAGATATTCTACTAAAGATATATATTTTTTTCCTGAAGCAGTCAAGTAAAGATTTTACTTTTCTGCCCTTTGTTATTTGAGTAACCCCCTTTTTGTTTTGCTTGTTGATATATGCAAAAAATCACTTTCTCCAAACTTACAAAGCAAAATGCTCCATTTGGCAACTTTTTTAGAAAAACAACTATAAATGCACATTTAGGCTACAAAGTATAGTTTACTCAATCCTACATAATTTATCACTAAAATTAATAAGTGACTAAATACAACTTTTTAATAAACAGTATAAAAGGGGAGGTGAGGAGTTAGAATTTTTATTCCTTTTATATATATATTTAAATTAAGGAAGATATGTAATATGCCCTTAAATTTATTTCTTTTTGTCATCATTTGGCCTGAGGCCCAAAATTTAGTTTTGAAACGTGCGTGTGTTCTTTTTATAGTTTTAAGCATTCTTTTTTAGGGAAAGCCATTGGTTAAATGTATTCATTAAATGATAAAGTGATTTCTCTGAAGTCCATTGGATATTTAAGGACTTGGGTAGGACTATAAAGGACTATAAAGGATTTGCTGCAGCTTTTGTCGTTACTAAATTATTTTATACACATAAAACTGACAATCATAACACTTAAATTTAGTAATAATGTACTAAAATAAGATGTTCAATAAATAGCTGATATTGAATAGTGTTCAGTGAGAGATGAGATGATAGATCATTTTATACAACAGTTGTATTCTCAAGCTTAAATATATAACCACTGTCTGTCTGTTATGTTAGGAATTAAAAGATTTTCTACTTATAATATGAAAATAGGATAACTTTTATACCAGGATATCATACAATAATAATAATAGAGAACCACTTCATTTATGAATATATATGTGAAATCCCAAAGTACTAATAAATATTGATTGATTAAATGCATATTTAATTAAATATATTTAATTAGATAAATAATTAACATCAATGGTTTGCTAAAAACTACTATTTCCAAGGAGGTTTATACAAGAATGCAAAGATAATTTAATATCATGAACTATGCCAGTCAGTCGATTAAGAAAGCCATATGCCATATCAGTTGATTATAGAAAAGTTAGTGGATAAAATTTAAACCTCAATCTTAATCTTTAAAAATTATCAGATTAGAAACAAGATTGTATTATTTTACTATTATGTAAATAATATCTTTCAAACTACTTGGAAACACACATTTTCTTTAATCTCAAGAACAAAAGCAGAAGAGTCACATCATCATCATTTTAAATATATTTTTAAAAACTTTTAACCGTTGCAATAAAGTATAAAACAGAACTTTGAAGAATAACAATTCTAAAGTAGAAAAATGAAGTATTATATCATCATTAATAATTTTGACATGAAATCATATATATTTTAAAATCCTGGTGTCAGAATGAATAGTTAACAGATACATTTGAAACAAAAACTTCACAAATTCACAAGTTCCCATTCAAAAAGAGAGAACAGAACTGAGGTTACCAGAGGTGGGAAAGGAAGAGGGGAGGAAGGTAAACAAGGAATTGGTAAAGGGTCATGAGAAATGATTACATTGTATAATGTTTAATATGCTAATTATCCTGATTTGAGCATCACATGTTGCAAACAGGTATTGATATTCAACTCTGTACCCCACAGATGTGTACAATCAACTATGTTTCAATAAAACAAGTTCACAAATTTTTAAAATATCTAAGAATAAACTTAATGAGATGTGTAGAACCCATAATGAAAGCACAATTATCTTTCTGAGAGATATAAAAGAAGCTTCAAATAAACAGAAAGATGCGTTATGTTTCTAGATTGAAAGATTGCTATTAGAAAGGCATCAACTACTCAATCTAATTTTCAGATTTATGACAATTCCATATCAAAATACCATCAGATTGTTTTGAGTAACTTAATAAAAATGATTTTATATTTTTAAATTAAAAAATAAACAGTTTGAACTAGTCAAAGAATTTATAAACAGAAGAGTAACCAAGGAAATGAAATATTTAAAATATTATAACACTACACTAATTAAAAAAGTGTGATATTGGTGTACTCAGAGAAGAAGTGTCTAAAACAAACAAAAAATCTTCCTAAACTGACTCCTGTGGAGAGAGAAGCAGTGAGAGAGATAGATAAATAAGTATAGATAGACATAGATATATGTGTGATTACATATAGATATACATGAAACTTATATACATAAAAGAAGCGCATAAATCAATGTGTGAACTGATAAATGGTGTGAGGAAAATCGTCAAGATTTTTGGAGGAAAAAACATCATCATGTATCATCTTTTTGTACTTAATGATAAAATAAATTCCAGATGAGACAAATTGCCCAGTGTAAAAAAGGAAACCTCAAAATGTTAGAAGAAATATAAATTTAAAAGGAAACTTCTCAAAAAAAGTACAAAAATCACAAAGAAAAATTTAAAAGATTTAACAATTCATAATTATTCATAAATGACAAATAAAGTGGGTGTACAACCTTACTATTTCAATAACTGATGCTTTATTTTTTAATATCTGATAGAACTATCCATACTCATTCTTTTTCTTTTTATATTATTTCTGGATATAGTCTCTTGTTTTTTTTTTTTCTTTTTATATAAACTTTAGAATCATACTTTTAAAAACTACAACAAAAGAATCTATTTGTATTTTTATTGGGGATTGCATTAACTGGTATTTCTTTACCTAGGGAGATCTGATATATTTATCATGGTGATTCTACTTACGAAAAACTACCTACTCTACTTTTGTGTATTTCAGTAATGATTTAAAATTTCATCATTTGTGTTTTATTTTTTAACGTAGATATTTCTATTTATTTGATTTGTTCCTAGATTTTTTACTTTTTTTCTTGGTATCTTAAGTGTGATATTTAACTATCATTTCTTCTAAGTGGTTGTTCTTTCAGAAATTCGTTTGACAAATATTATGCATCGATAAGTTCCAGTCACTGTTTTAGGAACCATTGATAGGAAAGTGAACAAAGCAGACAGGAATCCATGACTTTATGTCATAGTAGGGGAGATTGAAAGGATCAAGATTTATAACACAAGTATATTAGCACATAAGTATAAGCATGGTAGATAAAAGCAAGTGCTGAGAAAAGTCAGGAAAAAAAGGGTAAAACGGTGTTAGGGCATGATTTGAAATTTTGAAAATTTAAATAGGACAGCAAAGAAAGACCTCACTGAAATGACATCTGAGTAGAAATTGTAATGAAAAGTGGAAGCAAGTCACGTGTTATCTGGGGTAGGACATTGCAAGAAAAGAAAATAATACGACAAAAGCCCTGACACAGAACCTGACCAGTGTTCTCAAGAATAAAGAGGAGCAGAGAATCAGGGATATCAGAGAAGAGAGGTGGAGAGGTACCTGGGGAAGAGGGAGGTTGCCGTACACTCAGAGCCTTGTAAAAGTTAGATGGATATTTAATTGAATATATATATATATATATATATATATATATATGCATATATATAAAACAAAAAGTGGGTTTGTATCTTTAAGACAGAAGTCCAAAATAAGTAAGAAAAAATTTAAACATCACAATTTAAAAGTAGGGAAAGCAGAAATTTAAGTAAACAATAAACAAATGAAAGTGCTATCTCGTAATCAATATTACACACACACACAAATATTCATACATTTGCATGGATAAACATCAAATACAACCTGTTAAAAGGAAACCGGTTGGGGCTGGTCAGTTATTTGAATTGATTATTTTTATGGCCTAATAGATAGGTGATTTTTGTGAATGTTTTAAAGCAGTCTATGTCTTGCATCTTTTCTGTAGACAGAGTTTTCTGTGTTCTCTGTAGTCTGTAAAACATGTGGATAGACAGGCGGAAAAGCATACAGATAGAGATATATGGATGAATGAATAGAAAGACAGATATAAAGTTACTTTATTAAATATGTTAAATGTTTTCATGATCTTCATTTATTCTTTACTCAAACTGTAATAAACTGAGAGTAGGGAATTAATGTTCTTCTATACTAGTTTGTTTCTATTTCTATTTGCATCTACTGTAATTGCTGTCTTATGGATACCTCTACTATGACATTTGGTGCATAAGTACATATACCTCTATGTTCTCAGTGTGAATGGTTTCCTTTATCATTATGAAGTGCCCTTTGGCCTGACATTAAGATTGCGACTCCTATATTTTTCTGTTGGTTTGTATATTTGCATTTGTCAGTATGCACTTACCCATCCTTTTTTATTTTTTAATTTTTTTTTCCCATTCATGCATCTCTCTCTTTTTTAAAGTGGGCATCCAGTAAAAACAAGAATGTTAGGTTTTTCTTTGAGATAAAATCTAAGACTAAATTCTTCTGCTGTCGTGTTTCCAGTCACACTTTGATTGGCTAAAGTTCATCCTTTAGAAGTTTCTTCTGTATGGTTTATAAGAATAATATTTCCTTGGATATTCCATATTCAAAATTGTTCACATGCAATTTTTATACTAGAATGAGAACTTGATTAGATATTGATATAACTCGCACATCTACTTTGCCATAGACTGAATATTTGTGTCTCCCCCAACATTCATATGTTAAAACCTAATTCCCAATGTGATGGGATTAGGAGGTGGTGCCTTTGGTAGGTGATTATATCAGTGACCTTGTAAAAGAGCCCCCAAAAAACTCCCTTGCCTCTTCTGCCATGTGAGGTAATAGCGAGAAGGTGCCAACTCTGAACCAAGAGGAGGACCCTCGCCAGACCCTGAATCTGCTGGCACATTGATCTTGAACTTACCAGCCTCCAGAATGGTGAGAAATAAATTTCTGTTCTTCAAAAGCCACCCAGTACAGCCAATTCTGTTATTGGAGCCCAAACAGATGAAGACAACTTCCTTGAGGATCATGTAGGAGTTGCTCCATTATCTTCTTGCAACGAATGTCACTGTGGCAAAGTCAGTGGACAGCCTGAACTTTCTCTACACATAAATGCTTGATCTTTTTGCCTGCCTGTCCAAAGAAGGATTAGTTCTCTACTTTTAACATCCAAGATATTTACTAGTTTATGCCTCAACATCAGTTTTTAGGGGTAACATTTGCAGTAGATGATACATGGTGTAGTCTTGTATCTAGGTTCAAGTTTTCCTGAATTGTACTTTAAATTTTTTTCTCTCTCCTTTTCTTCTCTTGGAACTTCAATAAAAAGTATGTTGTATCTCCTTTACTTGTCTTTTGTAGCTATTATTTTTATTCCAATTCTTCTGTTTCTTTGTTCCATTTTATTTTGGTTTGTTTTCTTATTTCTATATTCTATGTGCCTTTCTCTCTTTTCTGCATTGTCTACTCTCCATTTTCTTTTTCTAATTTTATCTTTATTTATGTCACAGTTTGTTTTCTTCTACTACTATTTTCCTGAATTTGGCCAGTTTTTGTTTTAGTCTCCTGGATCTCTTAATCCCTTGCCTGATTTCTTGTATTTGTACTTTGTGCTCTTCCATCAGGGATGTATTCCTTTATTAAATCATTTTTTAATTTATGGAAGAATATTTGGTAACAGTTTTAATCTGATTTATGGCACCATTATTTTCTAGAAAGTGTTCTTTAGCTGTTACAAATGTTGCTCTTCTGTTTTTTTTTAATGGTTTTTTTTTACTGTTTTTTTTTTCTTTCTGTGTTTATTTTGTTTTCATTATATTAATGCTCCACCAGTGACATTTTTATTAATCATAATTACATGGGGTAGACTTTCCTGAACCAGAGATTTTAGTTTCCAGTGAAACTGTGTCTTGCCTCACTCACTTCTCTGAGCTACAGTAGGCCAATGGGATTTAATGATAAACCATGGCCCCCCAGATTTCAAATTGGCTGGTGCCGACAAGAGATAATGGTCCTGCATCACAGAGTGAAGCTCTGTATTTAGGAAGCACAGGCACTTTTTTAGTTTTGCTACCACTGGTAATTCCTAAGACTTTCCATTACTGCTCTTTCCATTTCATCCTGCACATCCTCAGCCAGCTATCAGCCCTGCTAGCTGATAACCTTACTAAGGTTCTTGAAAACAGGAAATGTAACTTACACATCCCCTTTCTTTCAGTGTGAACAACTTCCAATGATTTTTGCTTGTGTTTCTTTAGACCTAATTTATGACAATCCTCATGCTTACAGTATAACAGTTTTACTAACAAGGGAATTTATGGTACTATTTTTATTTGCTTGTTTTTATTTTTCTGTTTCTTTGGTGTGATTTCCAGAAGGAGACATAGGAAGGTATTGAGCCTATACCATCACGCTCATAATGGAAATCCTCATGAGTGATTTTAGGGAGATGAAATGATATTTAAAGAGTTTTGATTTTTTAAATAATTTAATTGAATTATAATATATGTACAGAATAGTACAAAGACAATGTGGACAACTTGATGACTATTCACAAAGTAAGACAACACGTATAACCAGTACATGTATAAAGAAATAGAACGTTATCAGAACCCTACAAGCCTTCTTGCACTCTATCCACTCTGCTTCTTGATTTTAATGCTTTTTAGCTGTTTTGCATTTTACAATTTTAATTTTACATATTACTAAATTTGTTATTGACTTTCAATTTTATTATCAGAAAAGATAAAAATAAATTATATTCAAAACTTTAAAAACTTTTTTGTTCTTTCTTTTTCTTTTTAACAAAATTTTTTAAATTAAAAATAGGTCATTTCTTGGTTAAACTTTAAATTTTGCTTTAGCTACTATATTTGATTGAGCTGTAGGAACAGAAGACAGCCTTTCAATTGTGAACAAACAAAACACCTTAATATCCTCAGGGCTGATGTGATACTATCACTCTCATTATTAGAACTAGTTACCCCCTAAACTACTGAAATTTATTTATGCTGTATAACTGGGACTTACTCCTGGCAGACCACACCAAATTCAAACCTTAAAAAAAATTACATAAATTTCATGTATTTAGAATGGAAGTTTTACATGGGTGCTTTGTGAGTAGCTTTCCTGTATTTAGCTGTTACATTTGGAAGAATAAGACTCATTCTGATGTGTCTTAATCTGTACTATAATCAGTTGAGCTAACTAGAGGTTCTATTTTGGATTCCGTAACAACAGTACTGTGCACTCAAGCCAGTCTTTAGGTAATGGACATTATAACATGCTATCGTCAAAATCTGCTGCCTTTTAGCTTTCAAAATACAGACTTTCCCACTCCCAACAGGTGGAAAAGTAGGTTTTAATAACAAAATGATGTCTAGAAAGGCCCCATCAATCTGCAAAGAAAAAAATATAGCACAGCACTCTCAAATAACTTCAGTTTTGACTTTATTCTCTTCTCCAGTCCAATCTGCTTGGCTATGGCCCCCCTCCCTCACTTGGGAACTGCACTTGATGAGCTGGGGTTCAGGCTACATATCCTGGCTCAGTCTCACATATAACTCAACAACCCATGGGTCCCTCTCTTGTTTCTTGGAAAGAGAAGGCAGGCTTGCCTAAATGTCAAGTTGGTGAACTCCCACGGTTCCCCAGAGTGTAAACTGAAAGAAAATTTCTTTGCAACAGCCATTCCCTAGCCAACACTAACATAATGGAGAGCACATAAACAGTTGGCTGGACTGATTGTTACAGGGGTTTAAGCAAAGCAAGAGCAGCTTTCACTCAGACAATAGAATCTTCACTCTATATGCAAATTTTCTGGCTTCTACTTCTGGGGCTTTTCACACTTCTGGATGTATAGTCTCAAAATGTGCTAACACTCCCCACAAGGCCCAGAGCTCAGGGCTCTCAGGTCTCTACCACATGACTTCAATTTCACTGACTTCGGGTGACCTTTGCTTCAAAGCAAAAGCTACACTCCAGAGATGAATTTTTTTAGGAGTTCTTTGTTTGCCATGCACCCCTCCCTTTCTACACTTTCCCAAATGGGTTTCAATTTTAGCTCTACCAAGGCATTTGGTAAACCAAGTGAACATTAGGGATTTCAAAAATATGTAGTTAATTATATATTACTGCATTGCACTGTGCTGAGGAATGATCGTATCATCTTCCAAAGTATGCACTATGTGAACGATAACAATAGAAAACACATAAAAACACAGGGAGGCAGGAGAATGGTGCCAGCTTTGGCTTCTGTGTTGCCAATATTTTTAAGTAAAAATGTAATAAAAAAAAGATTTTGATTGGAACTTTTAAATTCCATGCTTTTCTTCCAGTACTAAACTGTCAATGTTGAGAAAGTGTCTAATTTTGTTTAAATATGAACTACATCAAAATTTTCCAACACAGTCAGTTTCTGACTCTGTCATTTGCCTTAAAGGCAGAGGACTAAATCCTAAATGATGGAGTTTCTTTTTCACTTTCTGGTTGTATTTGCAAGTGATAAGAGCTGAATGCTATCCATATTACCGTGAATGTCTATGAGAATTTTCTTTAGTATTTTGGGTGTAAAAATATCTCTTAATTCCAGGGATTTTGCAAATGTCTATGGAAAAATAATTACATTTTATTATATTTTATAGAAATCCTAAATTTGTGTTTATATAACAGAAAATATTCCATTGTAAAGGGAATATTTCAATCAATTAGATGTTTTCAAGAATACAGTTATTAGATCTCATGGGGGGAAATCCAGATGGCTGAAATATGTTTTAATAAAACATGTAGTGTTTGTTATGAGGAAGAGGATTTTCAAATACTAAATTTATATCACTTAAATACCCCGAATGTAAAACTATTAGCTTTATGTTGTAATTGATAAAATACTTTTTAAGGTTCTACATGTGCCAGATACTTGGAATAGTGCTGACGAACCAGTGACCTGAGCCACAATATGTATGGAGAACTGGTTATCGCATAAGAACTTTTATGAGAGTGCAGTACATTAGTTACTGTGGGAAATAGAAAGATGAAGATGTGGTCCTGTCCCTCAAGGAATTAATGATTAATAAGAAAGATGAAACATGCAAATAATAAATACAATCCAAAATGGAGCAAAATAGAGGTAAAGTACTTAAAAAGAAATTAGAGAACTTAGAGGAAATTTTTGACTTTAGGGATAAAATTTATTTCATTGACAGCTGAACCAGACAATTAAAGGACCCATAAAAGATTTCAATATGAAGAGATGAGTAAAGAGAAAGAGTATTCTTGGCAGATGGAATAGCAATGAGAATTACTTAGTTGGCCAAACCACAGATGGAGTATTATAGTCAATTATGGGCAATCATCTTTACAAAAAGTATTACAAATTGAAATGTACAGAAAAAGGTATCCAGGATGGTGAAGTGATTTAAAACCATATGATATAGCAAATGAATGAAGTTTCATACAAGATTTAACCTAGAATAGAAGAGAATTAATTATTAGAGATGTGATAGCTGTCTTCATGTACTTGAAAGTCAGTAATGTGAGAGAGAGATTAGCCATACTCTGCATGGTTCCAGAAGCAGAACTAGTACCATGAGTAGAAACTACAGGAGGATAGACTTCAACATAAGAAACAAAAGAAGACATACAAATGGCCCAAAAGCACATGAAAAACTGCTCAAAGTCAGAGTATCAGGGAAATGCAAATTAAAACCACAGTGAGATATCATCTCACCCCAGTTAGAATGCCTGTTATCAACAAGACAGAAAATAACAAATGCTCGTGAAGATGTGGAGAAAAGGGAACCCTCCTACATTGTTGCGGGGGGAGGAATTGGTACAGCCATTTTGGAAAACAGTATGGAGTTTCCTCAGAGAACTAGGAACAGATCTACCTTACAACCCAGTTATCTCACTACTGGGTATATACACAAATGGAATGAAATTAATATATCAAAAAGACACCTGCACTCCAATGTTCATTGCAGCACTATTCACAATAGCCAAAAGAGGGAATCAACCTAAATGCCCATCAACAGATGAATGGGTAGAAAAATTGTGGTATATATACACAATGGAATGCTATTAAGCTATAAAAAGAAATGCAGCAACATTGATGGAACCAGAAATCATTGTGTTAAGTGAAGTAAGTCAGGCACAGAAAGACAAATACCACATGATATCACTTGTATGTGAAATCTAAAAAAACAAAAAAAGAAATGGTTGTCATAGAGTAGACAGTGAGATGATATCTCATTGTGGTTTTAATTTGCATTTAATTTAGGAAGGGAAGGGAGGGGAAGCAGCAGGGGGGAAGAGAAGGGTGGACCAATGGGTACAAAACTATGTTCTCCACCCTATGAATCATATCTGTGAATCACTGTGCAGTCAGTATGTGCATGTATTGAAACAACACACCATATCCCACAAAAATAAATATAAATAAAATTGGAAAACAAACAAACAACAAAATAAAGAAACAAGTGCCTAACAGTAAAAACTCTCTGAAAACGGAAGGAACAACCTCAGAGGGAAGAGTTTCAGGTGAGGCAGCATGTACGGTGGTGGGTAGACCCACATCACCAAAGTCAACTCTTACAAGCTGTACAAACATTACAAGCTACCTAAACTCTATGCTTCTATTTTCTCATCTCTAAAATGGGAAAATGAATTAAGTATCTACCTCATAGGGCTATTTTGAGTGTTTAATGAGTGCTTCAGTGCTTAACCTATATTATTTCTGGAATATCATAAATGCTCTATAAATTCGGCAAGTCAAAGGCTAGGCAATCTCTTAACAGAGTCATTACAGTTGCATGTTAAGGCACGAAATGGTTTAGTCTTGGTCAAAGTTATAGTTCCCTCTAATTATTTTATTCTAAAACTTTTATTCAAAGGCAAATTTAGAGATAGTGATGTTATCCAAATTATAACAAACAAAAAATAAAGTAATGGGTTATAAAGCTGATGGTTGCAAAAACAGAAGAGTTAATGGAGTCATAGAACAAAACAAGGTAGCTCTATGCCACCAAAGCCAGGAGAGTTTCTTGCACTACAAGGAAAAGTAGCAAATTTAGGCAGACATTGAGAAATAGTACAATGATGTTGAACATTTTTTTCATGTATCTGTTGGCCATTTGTATGTCCTCTGAGCTCTGTTTACAATAGCCAGGCTATGGAACCAACTTAAACATCCACTGATGAATGACTGGACAAGGAAAATGTGGTATAAATAAACAATGGAATACTACTCAAATGAATGAAATGAATGAATGAATGAAAATGAATGAAATTCTGCCATTCGCAGCAACGTGGATGAGACTGGAGAAAATTATGCTAAGTGAAACAACACAGGTGCAAAAAGAAAAATATCACATGTTCTCACTCATAAGTGGGAGCTGAATTCATGGAATAAACAAATAAACAAGAAAGAGAGAGAGAGAAGGAAAGAAACAACAATCACAATAATACTTTGAAATCAGAAAGAGAGAACAGAACTGTGGTTACTAAAAGTGGAAAGGGGGAGCGGAGGAGGGGGAGGATGGGGGTTAATGAGAAATTAGTTAACAGACACAAAGAATGATGAATCAGCTAACTATCCTGCTTTGACATCATATATTGTACGCAACTATGAATATCAACTTTGTACGCTGCAACATGTTTAATAAAAAGTTTTTAAAAAGAAAGAAAAAAAAGTAACAGTACAATGAGCTTTACAAAAAAAAGTGACTTATTGATAATTTTTCAAAGTGTTTAGTACAGAAGTTAGGTTGCAAAAGATTAAGAAGTGAGTAGAGTTGAGGATGTAGAAGTAACTAGTGAGTTACATACATCTGAGAAGTTTATTTATCATCTATCAGGCACTCTTTTAAGAAATCAGTGGTTAAAGGAAGGACACTGAGCAGGAGTTTCAGCTGAAAACAAAGTTAAGGGGAAGTTGGAAAACTTTGTTTTATAGATGAGGAAAAAGGATTCACTGGGTGGGAAGAGATGAAACTTCAAGAGAGAAAATACTCAGTGGATAATTGGTGAGTACAATCAGTTCTGGAATCAGGCATTTCTCTAAAAAGTTCTAGTTCGTTTTAATGAGAATGATGTAGAAACCAAAATCTGGGCACTTATGTGGTCTTTATTACTGGCTATTATTTCTAGGTCATTTCAGTGGACTGAATTTAGAAAACATAAATATAGATGTAGATAAAAATATACATGTAGATGCAGATTGTGCCTGGCACATCATAAATACAATTTTTTATCTATGCATGCATGTATGTGGGTGCACATACAATCTGTGGTACATACTTAATCTGTGAGTGTCTTGAGAGCCCAAATTTATGTATGTACATATCTATCTTAATGACAATCACTTTTTTCTTGACTCACATTCAATGTTTTAGTAGTATTTTTTCATAAAATCAGTAATATTTTGTATAGGCAATGTTTACTTAGATTTATCCATTATCCAGTTTTTGTGCTCACATTTCCTTCAGGTCTCTAACCCCTGGGCCAAATTGTGTCTTTCTGAAGCTACTTTAGTAAAGATCTGCTGATGGTAACCTCATTTAGCTTTGTGTTAATTTAACATGACTTAATTTCACCCTTGTTTTTGAAAGATCATTTTTCAGGGTACACAGTTCTAGTTGAAAGTTATTATCTGTAACCTGTCTTAATATATTATTTCAATGTTTGGTGGCATCTATTGTTGCTGGCGAGGTGTCAGCTACCAGTCTAATTGTTGTTGCTTTGTAGGTTCTCCCTGGCTGATTTTAAGATTTTAACTTACAGTTTCACTATGTCTACGGGTGGATTTCTCCTCATTTTTCTGGATTTAAGTTAGGCTTCCATACTTTGTGAAATATCAAACTTCATCTATTCTAGATCTTCAAATATTGCCTCTCCTAATATTCCTCATTTTCTACAAAAAATCTTAATAGAAGCATATCAGACCTTATAATATACAATAATAATATCCTCTGTATCTCTCAGTCTTTTCTTAATTTCCATTGCCTTTTTTCTTTATTATACATAGAATAATTTCTTCAGATATGTCTTCAAGTTCATTGATTCTTGCTGCTGTTTGAAATTTCCATTGTATTTTTAATTATAATAATTACATTTTTCATTTAAAATTTTTCTATCTGGTTCTTTATCTTCTGCCCTGTAATTTTTGGTAGATTCTTATCCATGCTTATTTTTTTAAATGCATCTATTTTCTTAATCCTCACTGTGTTATAAACCTAATAATTCTAATACCTGAAGGCCCTGAGGCTCAAATTATTTATCCTTGTGGTGTTACACATCATAGTATTTGTTATTGCTTGACTTTTGATTTTTTATTGTGAGCTTACATTTGGTTGGATTTAATCTGTGGGTGTCTGGAGAACTCAAACAGAGAATGGTTTTTTTGCAAAGAGAAAGTGTGTTTGCTTTCATTGGGAACCAAGTGGTATTACTGAACCAGGAATACACTGATGAACTCTGAGAATCTTGGCTTAACAATAAGTCTCGGGATTACATTTCCCAATTTGAGGTAGTCCCAAGATTAGTTGGATCTCCCAGCACTGGAACTGGCATACCATTTTCCCCCAGAATGACTGTGATTTCATGTTTACACTCTGCTTGCATTTCCTTTCAAAGTATGTTTTTTGTAATTTATCTAGCATGTAGTCATATTGTCACAGGAAAGTCCTGAGATTATCTAGTCCAGTATTTTTAGGAAGCAACTCTCCCTGAACAATTTCTTTTAGTTATATCAAATGTGAATGCTAATTAAAGCACCATAGTCATGGCTAGATGTTTTTTATTTCAAAGAGTGTTACACCTTCGCAGCATATCACTTGAGAATTTTGAAATTGAAAAATTACTCTTAATTCTTCGAGTAAGTAACACTTTTTTTGCTTTGAGTCTGCAAGTAATTGTCATAAAAGCTAATTCTCCACCACTTGATTCTCTGTTGTCCAGTAGGCTGGCCAGTGGTCATATGTGGCTACTAAGCACTCAAAATGTGCAGAGTCTGAATTAAGATATTTCTCAAGTCTGAAATATACACTAAATTTTGAAGACAGTATAAATAAAAGAGTGCAAAATATCTCATAAATAATGTTATATTGATTACACATTAAAATTATAACATTTTGGGCCGGCCCGGTGGCGCACTGCTACAGTGCGCCGCTTGTGAGTGCGGTGGCACTCCCGCTGAGGGTTCGGATCCCACATACAGACCGGTTCCCGCTCACTGGCTGAGCGAGGTGTGGGCGCGGCACCGAGGGTTGTGATCCCGTTGCCGGTCCCGGTCCGGTGTGGGCACGACACTGAGGGTTGCGATCTGTTGCTGGACACGAAAAAAGACAAAAAGGAAAAAAAAAAATTATAACATTTTGAATATATTGGATTAAATACAATACACTTTAAAAATGAATTTTATCTGTTTATTTGTACTTTGTAATGGGACCATTGGAAAATTTAAATTATATTTGTGGCTCACATAATATTTCTACCAGAAAACATGGTACCTCTATGCAGCATTTTCAAGTTTCCTGAAAATTTAGTTGTATTTTTAAAATATTGTCTTTAAATGTAAACTGATTATGATTTCATAAACTTGCAAAGAATAATTCTAAAGAAGTCTTAAATGTTAAATGAGTGTTATGGGTAGACTCTATAACTCTTATTTTAAAATTTACTTTAGATAAGAAATGACTTTAATTTTCTTTCTATTGGCAAATATAATGAATTCCCCTTGTTAAAACTTCAAGCAATTTAGATATGCATAAATCAAAAGCCAAAAAATAAACTACTGAGTTCTAACCATTCAGAAATAACCCTTATAAATACTACAATATTAGATCTTTCAGAATTTTTCATGATGCACATATATGCATGATTTCTTAATTAAAGCCATTCCAAAATTGAGCAAAAACTCCACTCAACTCTAAAAACAAAAAAGTAAAACTGAAACTATTGTGGAAATGACATACTAACTACACACAAGATACTAAATGTATATACCTTGAGAGATTCCCTTAATTTTTATAAAATTTATCTTTTCATAATAGCATGTCTTGCTTTCTAGGTATTGTGAAATACATTTCACCTTATACAAAGAACTGTAGTTACTAAGGGAAACCCCTGGGTAGACTGTACGCATTGCATAAAAATACCCACTTCTAAGAATAGTTTAAAAATCCACTGTGAGAATTCCAATCATTTCTAACTGATGTGACTTGGTGAAATCTAATGATAACCCCTGGTATTTTTTTAAAAAAATGGAATCCTACTTATTTTCCTCTGCATTTTTTAATAGCAACATAAAAGGGTACTATGAGAATATTGAGACTTGATGTTCTGACCCAGTAAACGTCAGAAATATTTCCTTGTGTAAAATTAGCCAACACTGCCACTTTTTTCATTTATTTTTACAGATTTGGGGAGCTTTTGAAAATTATTTTTGAATCTTACAATTGTTATGAATTGGGAGATAGCATACAAAGTAAAATATAATGTTATATTCAACTGAGAATTATAGAGGTTTGTTGTTGGTGATTTTATTTTACCTCTTAAGGTTCATTTGTCTTTACTAGTTTTCTCATGGTACAGCCTAAATCAAATGTGGCAAATTTTGACTTTGAGTTACCTTTTAACAGTTTAACCAAAAATTAGTAATATTTTTACCATTCTGGGAAATTTAAAACATATATGATTGTTAGATTTAATTTTGATTAACAATTCACTGGGCCGAGCCCATGGTGCACTCAGGAGGGTGCGGCCCTGAGAGCGCAGAAGCGTTCCCGCTGCGGGTTCGGATCCTATGTGGGGATGACCGGTGTGCTCACAGCACTCACTGGCTGAGAGCGGTGCGGCCGGTCTCAAAAAGGACAAAACAACAACAACAACAACAAAAACCAATTCACTGGCATGTGCTCTTTCTAATTATTGTCTATATATTTTTAAGTCAAAATTTTTAACATTTAAAATACCTTTGTGTATCAGATATTGTGACTGGCTCACATGCAAAGTATAGTATGTATTACCTTAAATTTTATGGGAGCAACATTGGTGGTGGAAATCGTCCTCTCTCTTCCTGCGATGACCTGGGATGTGAGGCTAGAGGTGAAATAGCAAATAGAAGGTTTCTTAATAATGTGAAACTCCCAGAGGAAAAATACAAGAGAGAAAATGAAAAGAAGGAAGGAAGGAAGGAAGGAAGGAAGGAAGGAAGGAAGGAAGGAAGGAAGGGAGAGAAACTAGGAAGAAGGCATTGACCACCACAACCTATCTGGAATAAAGGTCTTCTCCAGTCCTTTATGGGAATATAAGGTTTGTGAAGAGTCTAAATTGCCCCATCAACTCAGCACTTTTTCATTACCATTAGAAGACATCCTGTCTCTTTCTATATGCTTTGCCATTCTTGTAATAAGAATAAACAAAAATAGTGCTTATAAAAGTTGAAACCCAAGAAAATGTATTTGAAAGTGTATCTCATTTTTTTCACTTAGCTAAAACCTTTGAAACTTACCCTTGCAGTTCAACATCAAAATTCAAAATTCATATTTTTTAAAATACACAGTTCTTTGCTCTTGTTAAATAACTGACATTAAACATTTGATGAAACATAGTGTAAAAGCATTAATAAACAGAAAAAATATATAAATATTCTGTTGAAAACAGAAAGAAACACAACAGAAGTGTTAAAAACTGTTTTTAGAAAAATAGTTTGTAAAATATGGGGATCTTAAGTTGTATGAATGTGTATTTTCAAGGAGTTAGAGCAATCAAATGTAGTTCAAAATTTCATGATTCTGTCTGAGTTTGTTGATGTGACAATGAGGCCCTGACTGGGGTTGCAGTAGTGGGAATGGGAAATGCTGGATTAGGGGAATGTTTCATAGACGTTATCAGTAGGTGGGGAGAAGAGGAGTCAAAGTGACACTAAGGGTGGAATCAACTCCAGCGAGGAAAGGAGAATAGCAGCTCAATATTTCATCTGGTGGTCTAATCTATAATGAAGAGATGGATTATTTAATCAGAAAACTTAATTACATTATTAATCAGTCTGTCGTCTACATGCTCATTGGTTGCACTATGTATTGATCCTAAAGAGATGGGTATATTATTTTATATCTTATTAATCTATATAAGATGAAATGGCATTGAGCTGGCACCATTATAAAAATTATAATTATAGTACATTAATTCTTGCATTTACACATGGCCTAGAAGATGAAGCACTTAATTATGAGTCAATAAAAATAGTTTATAATCTTAGAGCTTCCTTGACAGTGTAATAAAACTTCAAGAATCATTATCTCTAATACTTTAAGAATCATCCTCTGCATCTATAGCTGTGAAATGGGATATGTGGTACTTTTGCCTCTCATAGAATTTAATGTAAATATGTGTGAAGTAATATTGAAACCTTTGGATACAAGATACTATATATGGTTTTTCATTATTGTGATAATATTTCTGCCTGCTGTCATGTACTCTACGATAGATTAATTTTTAACAAATTGCCTCTTACAGCCTGGATCTCTCTCTGTGTCTTCCACACACACACATATAATGTTTATCTAGTATTAATTACCTCAAGTGTTTATATTTCCAACTTCATAGTTCACACAGTTCAAATTATATCTTCCCTGTTTTTCAATTATTATGTTCAAAGACGCTGTTATGTGCTCAAATTTAATGTTATAATGGTACAATTGTATTTAAGATTTTTTTCTGCAGCCAATATTGTTCCTATTATTATATTCGTGCATTTTGAATGGATGACAACTTATAAGTCTGACTACTCTAAGAACAATACATATGAGAAAGTGTATTTTATATTTCTAACTCCTCATTTATAAAATAAGATGTATAGAATGGTGGCTAGTTAACTATAAAAGTATGCTTATAAAGTTTATAAAATTCTAGATAATTTATCATCATTATAATACTATGTCTTTTCCAAGCATTTGAATTACTAGCAGTGAAAATTCAGAAATATCTATTTTTCTCCCCTACACATTAAAGAGAAAAATCCTGCTGCATTACTGAGCCAACACAAAAGCTTTGCAGTGTTTATGTAATTTACTGGAAGCTCTTGATTATGATTAGCTATAACTGGTAGAAATAAATAGTTTAAAGTCTACTCCAATAGATGTTAGGTGTCTCTGGATTAAAGTTTGGAGCTTTATTTTTATCTGCTGTCTTGGGAAAAAATGGTAGGCTAGTTATAGCCTTCTACTTAATTTCCATTGAACTAATTATCACTGTCATCAACATTTATTTATATATTTAGCAAATATTTATTGAGCTCTTTCTATGTATCTGGCAGAGTTTTAGGCACCGAGAATATGGTATGTACAAGAAAATTCCTCTCTCATGTAGATTACATTCTAGTGTGGTGTGGAAGAAAGACAATAAGTATATAAACAGATAACGAAAAATAAAATACCAGAAACTGATCAGTGCTCTAATGAAGAATAGTTTAGGTTGGAGAAACAGAAGAAGGCAGGTGTAGACATGCTGAAATGAGAGTGGCTGAGAGCAGTAGGGAATGTCAAGGGAAGGTGAGCTAGATTCAGGTTATATAATCATCTAGGACATGGAAAGATATTTGAATTTTGTTCTATTGAAAGGGAAAGCCACTGGAGGGCTATGATGATTGATATATAAACACTTCTGTGTTTTTTTGAAATCTAAACTTTACGAGCCAATTTCTAAATATTGAACCCTAATTATATAAGCAAGCCACAAATCATATCAGTTCAGATCATGAAAGAAATGACATGATCTAAGTTACATTTTATAAAAATTTTTTTCACTCTTCTTGATTGACAGAGTAAGATTTAAGAAAGACCACTTAGTCTAGGCTAGGTTTATGTGTGGTATTGGGGAAGTGATAAAAAGTGAATGTAGAATATATTTTTGAGAATTAGTTAGATTAGTTTACATGTGAATTATACATAATCACATTATATGTGGATTACATGTGAGATGTGGAGGAAGAAAGATCAGTTAAAGACACTTCTGAGATTTCTGGACTGAGTGCATGGTGGTGCCATTTATAGAGAAGGGACTGACTGGGGGAAGAGCAAGTTTGGGATTATCAATATTATCATGTGATAGTTGTGTATGTAGATCAACCATGTAAAATTGTCCATGTAGATCCACTCCACCATGTAAAGTTGTGCTGATTGTCAGGGCTGGGATTAGGGTGAATTTGAATGTGTCACTCAAAACTTAAGGAGCCACCAAAAATTTATCTTTAAGTGAGATAAATAAGAGTTTAGTCCAATATTTTAAAAATATTTTTAAAAATAAAAAACTAACACAAAAAATTATCAACAAAATATAAAAAAATGTAAATAAATGCAGAATTAGTAACAGTACTGTCTAGTTATATCAGAGTAAGGCAAAAAGAAAAATGTTTGTAACTGACATTTTTAAAAATATTACACTGAAACATTTGACATTTTAATTTATTTAATATTAAATAAATATTATTTAATATTTAATTGCATCATTCACAGGACACTAATTTGGCCTTGCTGATTGTGCCCTGCACTAATACAAGGCCACCATCCCACTGCAGTCTGTGTAAATGGTGCCCCAATGGTGCTTCATGGTGGCCCTGTGTGTATACTAAAACCTCCTGAGACAAAAGCAGCATCAATATGTTATTCACTATTATTAACTATTATGTTATTAACTATAGTCACTATGTTGCGTAATAGCTCTTTGAAATTATCCCTGTTTTCTAACTGAAATTTCATATCCTTTGATCGACTTCTCCCAGTCCTCTCTGCAATCCTCCAGCCCCTAGTCATTGCCATTCTACTCTCTGCTTCTACGATTTCAACTTTTTTACATTCTACATTTAAGTGAGATAATGCAGTATTTGTCTTTCTATGCCTGGCTTACTTCACTTAACATAATGTCCTCCAGGCTCATTGTGTTGTCACAAACGAGAGGAAGTTCTTCTTTTGCAAGGCCGAATGGTATTCCATTGTTTATTTATACCATGTTTTGTTTTATCTATTCATATGTTATGGACCTTTAAGTTAATTCTATATCTTGGCTATTGTGAATAATACTGCAGCAAACAAGGTAGTGCACATATTTCTTTGACGTACTGACTTCATTTCTTTTGGATACATACCCAGAAGTGGGATTGCTGGATCACATGGTAGTTCTATTTTTTTGTTTTTTGAGGAATCTCCATACTGGTTCTCACAATGGCTGTGGTAATTTTCATTCCCATGAACAGCATATAAGAGCTTCCTTTTCTCTGCATTCTTTCCAGTGCTTTTCTCTTGCCTTTGCGATGATAGCTACCCTAACAGGTGTGACGTGATATGTCATTGTGGTTTTGATTTGCATTTCCCTGATAATTAGTGATGTTGAGCATCTTTCATATACCTGTTGACCATTTGTATGTCTTCTTTTGAGAAATGTCTATTCAGGTCCTTTGCTCATCTTTAAAAGTAGATTATTTATACTTTTGCTTTTGAGTTGAATTCCTTATATTTTTTGGATATTAACCTCTTATCAGATGTATAGTTTGCAAGTATTTTCTTCTATTTCATATGTTATTTCTTCATCTGTTGATTGCTTCCTTTGCTGTGTATAAGCTTTTTAGTTTAATGTAATCCTATTTATCTATTTTCGCTTTTGTTGCCTGTGCTTTTGGAATCATATCCAAAAATATCATTGCTCAGACCAACATCATGAGGTTTTTTTCCCTCTGTTTTCTTCTAGTAGTTTTACAGTTTCAGTTCTTAAGTTTAAGTCTTTAATTCATTTTGAATTGATTTTTGTACATGGTGTGAGATAAGAATCTAATTTTATTTTCTGCATGTAAATATCCGGTTTTCCCAGCATCACTTATTGAAGACATTGTCCTTTGCCTATTGTGTTCTTAGCATCTTTGTCAAAAATCAATTGACTGTAAATGTGCGGTTTTATTTGTGATCCTCAAATATTTCTTAATTTGAAGTGGCAGAGGATGAAGGAATTTTCAGGCGACTTTCAAAGATCCACAGCATTTAAGGACAGTGATATACTTTATTTCCATCTCTTATGTTGTTTATAGTTTCTTTAATTTCTGCAAAGTTCAAGGAAGTTGTTATCCAAAATTTTCTTCTGCTGTCCTGGATATCCTATCAAAATATCCTGCCTCCTCTATCTTTTGCATACGTAAGTATACATATTTTCTTTCTCTCTCTCTCTCTCCCTTTTTTTGGGGGGGGGGGAATTTCACAAAAACAAAATTTAATGCATTTTTTTTTGTTGTTTATTTATATTTGAGGGATTTAAGTCTATGTAGGCATGCTAAGTACCAAGAGTTAGTACTAGAGGAATCTTCTTAGGAGATGAATCTCTGGTTAAAATACTACATCATTTACAAAAGAACAAAGATAGGAATTATAGCAGAGCTCTTGTCAAAAACTGTGCAAGCCAGAAGTCAAAGGAGTGATATCTTCAAAGTGCTGAAAGGAAACCAAATCAAACCAAACAAACAAACAAACAAAAAATAATAACTGTAAACCTAGAATTCTATAACCAGAGAAAATATCTGCCAAAATGAAAAAGACATAAAGCCTTTTCTGGACAAACAAAAACCAGGAATTACCAGCAGAACTACTCTACAAGAGATTTTAAACTAAGCTATTTAGGCAGAAGCAATGATAACAGACTAAAACTTAAGTAAACAAATAAACGATGATCTCTAAAAATGGCTAAAATAAAGGTAATCATAATAGACATTTGTATTATTTTTATTACTCTAAAACAAAATTGTATAATAAAGCAAAAATAGCAGCAATGTGTTTTGAATTCATTGCATATGTAGAAGTAAAATGTATGACAACAATAGCAGAAAGACCAGAGGAATGGGAAATTTACCCCAGGAGAGTAAGGTTTTTACTCTCCACCTGAACTGATATAATATTTGATACTGATTTCAGAGCTAGATGATGGGGATTCATTCAGAGTTATAAGAGCTAGTGAAGGAAAATGGGATGTTTAGCAATAAAAATGCCAGCAAATATACACTGTTGGGAACATTTCTCACCTCTAAGCTATAATCATTCATTTGGAAAGCAAACACATTCATGTCAGTCATTGCCTGTTGTGGTAGAGAATACTAAATTCCAGAAATGATAGTAGACTATCTCTAGGAAAAATTAAATACAGATTTATATTCAGGGTTTTAAAATTTTAATCTTTCACTTTCCATGTCTTCATAGTTATTTTGCAAAGTTCTGGAGAGGAAATAAGGCAGCAAATTTTACCAGGAAAGCAATAAAAAACCTGTTACAAGTTATAATAAAAATAGTTTCCAAAAATGTCAGACAAAATTAGTATGAGAAATAAGACCACAGGTTACAAACAACAACAACAACAGCAACAAGAGGAGAACTACAAGGTTGAGAAACACATAAAAGAGTAAATACTATGAAGTCTATATGTCATTAAAATGATTCGTTAGTTCTATCAGTTCAAGGAAAACTAAGTTTGGACCAAGCTGACAAAACTTGATTAACTATATCCCTACAGATCTAACTCTTAGTATGCCATTAATTGAGTGAATGCATCTTGAGTGGATGACCAATTTAAAATTGGTCACTGACACTGAAGGTTCGGAGAGGATGTTAGTACTTTGTTGAGCCGTAGCTTGAGACAAAAGTAAAAGCCAGTGGCTGATCTGTCTTTAAGATTATGATATTTTGCTCATTATGGATTTTCTAAGTTAATTTCTATTTCAATAAATATTGCACATTATCATTATTGTACATTATTTATCTTGATTACTGAGTTTTATGGCACCTTATTAAATTTTGTGTCCAAGACAAGTTCCTCAGTCATCTCACTCTAGTCTTGACCATGAAGAATATTTCTTCTGCTAACATCTTTGCTCTATGTGGTGTTCCAATGGTAAAAAAAATAAAAAGTCAATATGTGAAGAGTTAGAATCCAAATCATATCTACTTTATATTCAGTAAATAGTATGAACCTTCACATACTAGAACTATGTTGGTTAGAAAGCATCTGAGATATGAGCTTTTGTTTTATTATGAAAGAGCAGAACATTTCTTCTCATGAATAACATAAGGGAATAAGGCCAATTAGCAGCTCAGGGTTACACATTTCCCTGTTCTCAGAAAACAGAGGTCATTGGCTGAATATCAGGCATAGAGGCATTTTTAATTCTTCTTCCCCCGGGTACTAATGCCCCTGAGTGAAAGAAGCTGGAAGGCTGCCAATTCAGTAAATTTTTTGTTGTCTAAGGGGCATTATGAGGAGACGCCACCAGCAATACAAGAGACACAAGCCTCAGCCAAGCGGAGTTAGTACAAATGAGAGAAAAATTCATGCATAGAGAGCAAAGATCCTTTCATAGCCCATTAACGGGGTCTGTTTTATAAAATGTATCTTTGTCTATTTTGTAACAGAGTTACAAGAATGCATTTTTTGTTTCTCTTGACAAATTCATCTTTGTATCACCCACAACGCTGCAATTGAGAGGTAGCTTTTTAATATATATTGGTTAATTGAATTAATTAATGAAGAAATTTCTCCTACATATCCTAAACTCACAAAACATATCTCAGAAAAATTTATTCACAGAAGAATATGACATGATACATTTGAACTGGTCCCAAGCTAGTGCACCCTTAACTTAGTTCATTACAGTGAGAAATGAATATTTTAATAGCTCAAGATGAGTCTTAAATATATCTAAAGCACAGCTGAAGTCTGGGACATATTACTGCATGAAAGAGATCATTCAATTGAACTCCAATGTGTGACATGTTCAAGTGTGCCTAGTTAGGTCTGCTTCTCTATTTTGAATTGGAAGAGAAGAGAAAGAAAATGAGGATGGGACACATATTCCAGCAGAGGATCACTGTCCTAAATAAAAAGAAAGTAAATTCTGGAGAAAGCAAAGAGAAATAGAGGTAAGAATTAGTTAATGAGAAATTCCAGAACAAAATTATTTGTAAGTATGAAAAATATATTACTTAATTATACCTATTTGATGGGATTGTCTGAGAAGTTGGAAGCAGGCATCTGAATAGGAGATCTTTAATTAGGTCTAGTATTAGGAAGGAAGCTATCATTATTCAAGTTATGAATAAAGGAAAATATTCAAAATGAGTTTTTCATCAGTAAAAATCTCCAATTATAATACATAAATATATTCTTTAAATGAAGTTTGTCAAAGATATAACTACTGATTCCCACATGTTATCAAACTTAATTTTTAATCATTGGAAAAATTTTAATTAACTTAAATACTGTTTATTTTTATTTATTTCTTCATTATTTTTTATTTAAGTTTTGCTTATTTTTATAACGTATACTAAAAATCATTCCCTTTATCACGTTGTGCTTTAAAGTTCCTCTACTAATTTCTTTTTCTACAGTTATATCCTAGTCAACTACATTGGATTCTATCCATTGTTTATATTTTTACAACAGAAACTTAATGCTAGTTTCTCCCACTGGGTCAAAAATATTCCTCTTTTTTCTTAAGTATTATTTCCGGGCATATTTAAGTTCCAGTCCCTTAGGGCTCCTCTTATTTTACTTAAATAAACTTTTCCCACATTCAAAAATGAACCAACTATAAAAACGAACCAGAAATGAACCAATGCAATATTCTCTTAGCAAAGTTGAACACTTCTACAAATAATTTTTAAAATACTTTTTTCTAATTTGACTGCTGTTATTCTAAGCATTTAGATACTTTTATTTAATTTATTAGGACAGAAGTGACACTTTTCACACTGAAGTCCATTAACATGAAAAATAAAACTGTACAAATGTCTGTTGCTGGGCATGTGATAACTTTTTCTAGTTTGGGATTCCTACTCATTAACTGTCTAGGACTGATGTATGCTATAATATTTTGAAAAAGTTTTTTATATTACTCATTTGAGCAGTTTTCTTTCTTCGCCTTGGGTGTTTACCTCTGTATGAGTGTGTGTGTGTGTGTGTGTGTGTGTGTGTGTGTGCTTGTGAATGTTTGAGACTGTCAAAGTACGTGGAATTATACAATGCTATTTGTGAAAATAGGTCGAATTTATGTCCCTTTTCACTACTAATCAAAAATTTCCAGGAGAAACGTTCAAAATGTTATCCTCTTGGCATTTTATATAAACAAATGTGTTTATTTAAAACAACATAATTGAGCAGCATGCTTTTAGTACTGGCACATGGCAGGTGGTTAAGAGTTGTGCAGTGACTGAGTAACCCGCATCCCAACAGAGCTGGCTTTTGGTGCGCTGCTGACAGAGCGTGTGCTGTATTTTGACCACACGTGCTGCTCTCCTCATCTGTTCCTGTGCTGGCAGTTGCCTTCTAGTGAACCAGCACACACAGCAGTGTGTTAAGTAGAGCTCTCTATTAGGAGACATTATGTGAGCAAAGGGCCAGAAGCAGGGACAGCTGACAATGAAGCCAAAGGCTTCCTATTTCCCCAAGTCTCTACTGATCAGTTGTTTGGCCTGTCTGGTCCTCAGTCTCCTCATCTGCAAAATGTGAGTGCTGGCCTGGGTTGCTGGTATTCAACTGTGCTTTATGGAGTCTCAGGAGGAGTGAAGGTGTCTTAAGGGCTTCCTGACAGGGTGGGAGAAAAACTCAGGAGTAGGACTCTAAAGTATCCTCTGGCGAACCAATGTGGTGTTATCTCTTTGGTATTACCTACTGTGGATACCAGCTTCATACAAGATTTTGTTTGAAACAAGGTTTTGACAAACACATTTGACAACCACCCAGTGGCCTTTTCCATTTTAAAAGCCAATTGTCCTATGGATTAAATATAATATGTAAAATAAAGTAAATCACGTATTTCTTATTGTACCTTTCAGCTTTTACAAGTTTTCCACATTCATCACCTTATTTAATTTTGTCTCAGGAGGACAGATGTCATCCCCACTTCACACCAGGGGTTTAGAGCCTGTGACATGGGGACTAGAATGTAGACTCCTCTCCTAGGTCTGCCCCACTCCACCACCTCTCCTCCTCTTGTGTCCGACCTGATCAGACAGCTGCCATTCTCCATTCTAATTTGTACTTGTTCAACTAGCAGAATGATTTGGACTAATATTTCTGTAGCATATCTAAACTTAAAGTATATAACCTGTTCATTAGTTTTATAGAAATTATATAAATAAATGCATTTACCCTTAACAGATGTTTTCAACTTGCGTAAAAATAATTAACAGATTCTCAATCCTAGATAAATCTCTCTATTCCCTGTACAAAACATACCTGAGATATGCCTATGGGACACCGAATGGTGGTAAACAATCTGCAAGCTGATCTTCACTTCCCACATCTATTTTCTCCCACCAGTTGTGCTTACCAAGAGTCAGTTATGTTTGTTCCCCAAACTGGTTATGACAGTTTTTCTTGACATTATAATCATACATTAATTATATATTATAAAAACCTATAATATATGGCTTTGAAAGAGTTCTTTTGGTGATATATTGAATGCTTTGGGGAGGTTTGATGAAAGCAAGTCACTTAGTGTTATCAGATTAGGTACAAATGAGGAAACCACGATAAAAAAAATTATAATCATATGAAAGAAGTATTGCCCTTAAAAGTAATCATTATTTTGTCCAACCGATCTCACAATATGCTAAAAGAGCCTATTATATTGCCCAATGTTTGCCTTATAGATGCATTCAACTTTTAGCCAGATCCAATATCAGATCTTTAAAGTATCCATAAGTGTCATTTAAGGAATGAATCAGCTACTCAGATACAAGAAGGTGCTGAAAATAATGAAGCTAGAATTAAAGAATGTTTTCATTAACCTAATCACATCTTTAAATGATCAAAAGATTGTATTTATTATTGTTTATTGCCATCACGAACCCTGTCATCATCAACTGAAGACTTGCAGGTCATAATGCCCAAACTCAGATAGACAAATAGAAAAGCTAGCTGAACTAAGGAAACTGTAAGAGCAGATATAAAGTAATTACCTGGCAATCAAGAAAGTTGGCACCAGTCCAGAAGATAATTTATGTTAATCTACTGTGAGATGGGAATATATCTGACCTTTTAAATATGTGTTTTGTCTGTGATTGAAAATCTGTGGTTTCAATGTTGGCTTTTCCTTGTTCAAAGGAAGATGTTTATATTTCTGAGAATTAAAACATAAAAAGCAGCCATTAGTCTGACATCTTAAATTCACAGAAAAATCAAATAATGTTCATATAAGGAGCATTTAAAGGCATGCGTACAAAGTATTCTGAGAACAAATGGGAGATGTCAACTCTTCCTGAAGTGTCAGTGATGATTTTACAGAGAAGACATTCTAGTTGTAGCTAAGAGAAGGAATTTATAAGGTAGGGAAGAAGTAAAAGCAAGGACAGAGGGGTGTGGGAGAGACGAGTGAAGAAGGGCAGACGTCTCAGTGGAGGGACTGCAGAGGGCAGTGCCAGGGGACGATACAGGTAAGGCTGGGAAGAGATGGGATGGAACGATGAATTTTCAAAAAAGTGAATTTCATTGTTTCCCCAAGTTCATCTTGGAGTGGTTTTCATGTTCTTAGTCTAGGTATGAGTGTGCAACTACCCAATGACTATGTAAAAACCAGACTCAGATGAATTTGGGGAAAACAATGTTTTATAATGGAGGATAAAAAATAAGACAACTGTCATTTCTTTATTGCCTATTCAGTGCCAGGCACAGAGCTAGACATTTGTTTATGGTCTCATTTGAATATTACAGTCCTGTGAGACAGACATTAATTTCTTCATTTTGAAGATAAGTTAACTAAGTCTTAAAAATGCTATGTGACTTTCTCCACAATTCCCTAACCGATTAGTGGCATAGCAGGAACTTGCCCAAAGACTGTCTAACTTTGGCGCCCACGCTGAAAAGTAACTAGGCAGCTAGGCCACTGCTCACTTTCTTTGAGAGCACAAAGCCCAGAGCTGGAGCAGTTACGGACCCCATGGTTATGGGCAACTCTCTGTGCAGAGCTGTGTGTCAGCAATAGGCTGGGAGTAGGCAGGAAGAGGGTGAGGCAAAGATTTTCCTCGGTCCACATCAACAGAGGCCCAGATTATGGCTCAGGAGGTCCACCTAGATTCTTCCAGAACCTACACTCCAGCCAGAGGTCTGACTGATGTCCTAACTGGCTGAAGAAGACTGACTTTACTGGGCTCATTAATAGGATGTCAGATGCATTAATCAGGCAGGCTATACCAAAGGCCCAGGTGCATGAATGACACCAGTTACCCTTGCCTATCTACTTTGAATACACAGAACATGTGGGCCCAACCCAGAAACATGGCCCATAATACAGGCTCAGCATCCCAGTCTGACTGAACTTGTCACACACAGCAACAGCTTCAGGCATGACTGCCAGAGACCCAGGGATTTTCTGCCTCCCTTCACCCACCTTGCCATGGCTGCAAGAGAAGAGGTCCAGGCTGATGTCACTCATAGCCCAGGGAGCATCTCCCTCCCATCCACCGAGCCATCCAACCTCATATGTATAAACACGAATGTGAATTTCCCTCAGAGGTTTTACACATGATCACTCATTTGTACCAGAGGATAAATAAACAAACATCTGATTAGGTATAAGCTGTACCTCTTAGTTCACGAATATTGACATACACGTGGCAGAGAGAAATTCCATGTACATATCTGCTACTGAGCATTTATTTTACATAATATTTTAAAAACTATTAGAATTTCTATGAGGAGTAACATTAACCACATGGCACTTTTAGAACAACACAGTGTATAAATGGATATATGAGGACTGTCATATTCCAAACTTGCCATAGGGACAAACTTTTAATTAAATTATGCATAACTTTCAACCTTGTGTTTTGTCACAAACTACATGCTCCTTTCTTAAGAGTTTTATAATTGTATTCATTGTGTATCTGAGAAATTGCTAATTGTATATGTAATGAAATTTATGAATCAATAATTAATTGGCATTATAATTATATTAGTAACTTTATAATAGTAATAATAATAATACAATAGTAGTCTTAAACCTTGCTTTAACAAATGGTATTAGCTGTGGGAATCAGATGTTTTCACTGAAAGAGTGACTCCAATTCACCTTTCTGGTTTATATTTAATAACTGAAATCTACAAAAGCAATTATAATACTTTTGCCCAATTTTCCCAAACAAATACTGTAAATTTTAGGAAGCTGGATCACAGTACTTTAAATGTTTTCAATTCTTTTTCCAAAGAGAGAAAGTGAACTGTTAAGAAATCTTAATTAAGTATGATGTCTTGAAACATAAAATGCCTTGCTTGTCATGATGCCCTTATGCAAACTAGAATATAAATTCAGTTCCTGGCAGAATGATTAATACACTCATATCAACCCTCAGGGAATGTTGTGGCCAAAGGGTTATAAGTATCTTCAGTTTGCCATACATGGAATAATTACTCTCTTGCTTTCATGATTTAGCTTGGGCCTTATAAAATCAATGGATAGTGTGGTCCAGATGTCTCAAAGAACTTCTATATATAGTTACTGTAAAAATTAAGACTCCCTGAAGTCACTGTTTCAAATTATAGCAGCACTGGCCTAATTATTATGGGAACAATGAAAGGGATTTGCATAAGGGCAAGTCATGGGCTCAAGATTCCTTAGTGGGCATTAGGAGCAAGTTAACTAGAGAAACATGGACTGGAGGTGGAAATAATCAGATATTGTCACCCTGTGTCCACTTTTGACTGTTGCCTTACACTCTCCTTTTAACTGATAGTAAGACACAGGCCTGTAGTTTTCCTTTTGAAATCTGAAAGTCCTTTCAGTGCCTGTAACAGAATCCTTAACATATAGGGCTTATACTGTACATTTTTGAAAGGAGAACTCTCTTCTGGGATAGCATATTAGGATTTACCTTTGGTAAAACTAAATAAACATAATATTTCTGACTAGAAAATTCACTCCTTATTACTCTAGACAGAAAAATTCTTATACATTGTTTTTTTTTCTTTATATTTAGATAAAGACAGGTTTCTGTCTTTATCTAAAATGTACTTTTTTCCCTTTCTTTTATCTTGGTCTTTTTTTCTTTACATGATGGGCAATGTTTTAAATTATAAATTATTTTTGTTAGATACAATTTCATTTCAGTCCATCATCAAGAGTCTTTTACATTTCCAGTGAATTTCATTCTCTCTGTAGTTTCTGTCCAAGTACAAAATGGCTTGGTAGAGTTTCATCAACAAATCTTGTATAATTAAACTCATCAAAAACACCCTGGTTGCATATCAAATTAAGGCTTACTAAAAAATTGAGATTTCTTTCCTCAGAAAACTGTGTTTGTGAGAAAACCTGCCAACTAAGTAGAAAAGAGATGGGCATATACCAAAACAAATCACCAGAGGGGAAATACACTGAAAGAGAAAATAAAATTGCATTATTACCTTGGCATACATTTCTTTTTCCCTATTTTGCCCTTCAAAAGGCCTGAATGTAGCTGGAAGGATCAAGGCAATCATTTATCTCATCACTTCTTTTTACACCTATGGAAATGTGTAAAAAGCACTGAGGGCTGTAGGGCTTATGTGACTTTCCCTATAACACATAGCCAGTAACTGGTAGAGACAGGATTGGAATCCAAGTCTCCTGCTCACTACTCATGTATTATTTAACCTCCTCTGACTCTGAGCTGGAATGAGATGTAGGAATTACTTGCATCAAGAAGCATATTAAGTCATGGAAGAGGATAAAATCTCTCAGGGTAAAAGTAAGAAGTGAGAAGAAAAACATCTCAAGGCAAAAATCGTAGACTATAGCAACATTCGAAATGCAGGGAGAAGCAGAGACAGTAATAAAAAGGAGGATGAAGAAATGTCCAGGGAGTCCACAACAGAGCCAGACAAGACATAACCTTGGAAGCTAAGGGAGAAGAGAACTTTGAAAGGAGGCTGTGCAACATTACCAAATGATTCAGAGGTCAAGTTTTTTCCTTGAAACCCTTTCTTCCTTTCTGTGATACTGCATTTTCCTAGGGTCGTTTGTTTTCCTGTAGCTTTCTAGCAATCCTTCAGCCTTCTTTCCTGGCTCATAGTTCCCCGGTCATCCTCTAATGTTTAGAGTGGCTCATGTCTAAGCCTTGGGCTCTCCCCTCACCCTTATATGTAGTCCTTAAATGGCTCAATTTTGTCCCATGACCTTAAATATCCTCCACAGGTTGATGACTCCCAAATCTACACCTCCAGCTCTGCTTTTCCTGAGTTAATATGAAGTCTTCCTTGATATCCACATGTACTTTCAAAGTCAACATGGTCAACTCTTGCTTTTTACTCTCAAACCTGCTCCTCCTCAAGTCTCTTCCGTCTCAGTAAATGATACCAGATACAGTCTGTTGCTTATACTAAATACTCAAATGTTTCCCCTGATGACTCTTGATAGCTTTAATACTGCATCTAATTTAGCACTGCTTACTCTTATTAAAAATCACATCCTGAGTGTGTACTCCACTTCCCCTTTTCTCTACCATCACTAGCATGATCCTAACATCATTTCCTCCCACCTAGACTCCAACAATAATCTCCTCACTGCTTTTTCTTTCCATTCTTGATCTTCTATAATCAATTCTCCAAAGAGACCAGGAGTCTGATTTAAAACATGAATCAGATAATCAGATCTTGTTTCCTTCCTGTTTAAAATTCTTCATGTATTTTTATCTTAATTAAAATGAAATCCATAATTTTGCTCTGGCCAGCACAGCCCTACAAGCTTCAGCCCCTCCCTACTACTCTAAACTCATCTTGCACCACTTTCCCTCTGTCAACTGTCTTTCAACATCACTGACTTTTTAATGTTGTTGTTGTTCTTTAAACATGACAAGTCCAGTCCCATTTCAAGGTGCTTGACCCTGCTGTTCTTTGAATTGGAAGACTTTCCCTCGGATCTTTGCATGGGTGGTTACTCCTTGTCACTCAGATCTTACCACATATGCCACCTCCTGAGAGAGGTCTTCACTGAACAGCAAGAATTATCTAGTACATTTCCCTATTTAAAATCTCTGCACAGTATATTACCATCTGCTACTTTGTTTGCTTGTTCCTCCGTCCATTTTCCAGAAATATAAGCTTTCCAAAAAGAGAATCTTGTCTGAACTCAGAATTGTGCCTGATGTACAAAGCATTTAATGTGTATTGATTGAAATAACAACAAAATATTACTATTAGGTGGTCACTGGATGTTTTAGACATAGCATCGAGTTGGAATACTAGTCAAGTAGAATGCAAAATGTGGATGTATTCTTTCCAGACAGAAAACAAAGTCTCTACTCAATTAGGTGATTGACATAGCACCAGGACTATGGAGCTGAACAAGGCACTCAGAGAGGTCTTGCTCATTAGGGAGAGGGTAGTAATTAATATATAATTACACAAATTATTATTCACTTACTATTGTTATAAGTTCTATGAAAGAAAAATACAGGGTGCTATGGGAGCATGTAACTAGGAATTTAACTCTAAGTAGATATCAGGGAAGATACCCTAAAGGAATGGAATTTAAAAGCTATTTAAGGTCCTAAAGGATGAGGAGGAATTTGTAATAACATTTCTTTGTGACCCCTTTTATTACTATGTAGTTAGAATATAATGATGTCCAAGAGATAGAAATACCATATCTGGTTAATTATTGCTAGTCATTAGAAATGTATATTCCTCATTGCAGATGAGTTAAGTGAAAAATTTCCCTTTCTGATCTAAAAATCAGTCTCATGAGAACTTAGTAGAAATACATTTGCTGAAATCTTACTAATTTGGTATTCGCTAATAAAGTGGAATTTGAGTACTTGAAAATTTGGGTGCCAAATAATGGCCTGTTGTGAATGCTCCAAATGCTGATTTCTTGTTTGATGCTGTCTCTCCATGTGACATTGTTTTCAATTTTAACAACAATCTTATTAAGCCATTGCATTATGCATGCTATAATCTCCCAAGATCCTGTTTACATCTTATTCTGCTTGGAATTTAGTTTAGCTCACCTATGTTTCAGGCACTGTGCTAAACACCAGGCAGCTAAGATAGGTAGGCATAGTCATTGCCCAAGGAAACTCAGTAGAGATTTTACACACTCACACACACACGTGTATATAACAAATGAAATAACTGATGTTTGTATGAGATGCTAACATAGCACAGAGTCGAGGCATTTAGTTTAAGATGTGTGTTCAAGAAAGGTCACTGAAAGCTGATTCGTGAAAGGTAGGGTTTAGTGAATACATAGAAGCTGGAGGAAGGGAATCTTTTTTACTCATTATAATTATGACATCATCATCAGTTGTAATATCAATATTACTATTTTCATTCCTGTTTTTAAGCTTTACAAACCAATTTTGAATCATTCCTTTGATCTTGTAATGTCAGAATAATCCAACAAGTAAACAATGATAATTTAAAATGCATATTTAATACTGATATTAGCAATCAAATTACCTAAAAAGTATATTAGCCAATATCAATGGTATTATAAATGCTATCTAAATGCCAGCCAAATAGTATTTAATATTATATTTATATGAAAAGTTAAATTGGCATTGAATTTTACATTTCAAATTTGTGAAATGTGTATGTATTTTTTTATTGTTTTTTTTTTCTCCATGGGCTTTTTTACTTTTATTTTTATTTATTTATTTATTTTATTTTGTCAATATACAATGTAGTTAGTTATTGTGTCCTATCACTGAAACCTCCCTCCCTCCTCCCTCTCCCCCCTCCCACCCAGGTATGTCCCCTCCATTTTCTTGTTGTAAGAACTTCAGAAAAAAAAAGTTGTGGTTGTTATATCTTCCTCTGCCCGCCCCCCCCGGATTTTTTTGTTGTTGTTGTTGTTGATGTTGTTGTTTGTTTGTTTTTTTGTGTGTGTGTGAGAGTGTGTGTGTGTGTGTGTGAGGAACCTCCAAACCATTTTCCATAGGGGTTGCACCATTTTGCATTCCCACCAACAATGTATGAGAGTTCCTTTTTCTCCACAACCATGCCAGCATTTATCTTTCAGCGTCTTTTGGATTTTTATTGTTTTTAACCTCTGAAAATGACAAATTTCATAGACCCCAGGGACATCCAGTGGTGTTGTGAACCACATTTTAGGAGGTGATAGAGAGGTATTTAAATTTAAATATTTAAATTAATTAATTAACACAGATTAATTCATTGGGTGATACTAAGCACATATTGATAAACAGATTTTTAAACTAGTTATTACCAATAAAGAAACAGACCTATAAATGTTGATTGTGCAGCCCAGTTTGGTGAATTTTTGTGTATATAAACTTGTTACTTATCTGCTATTTATAATTATTATATATTTTTATCTAAGGGATTTCAATTTTCTGAATCATTACCTATTACAATAAAAAATGACTCACTAAAAATGTGAATTGCACATGATTTTCTTTTCCTGTAATACAACATCTCCTCAAATGTGAGACTATCATTTCCAGGTAAATCTCACATGAATAACCTTACTTTATTCAGTTCTTCAAAAAATAAACAACAATCCTCTCAAGTTCTCTTATAAATACAGTGTATATTCTCATTTCGTACTGTTTTCCATTATCTTCAAGAAGTGCATATGCTGCTTTCCCGGGGAAATGCCATGACAGGTCCTGGACACTGATGGGAAGATTTGAACCAAGTCTTTTTCTCATATTTCCTCTCCTTTACTAGATCCAATTCCATTCTTATTTCCATACCCAATGCAACTTTCAAAAATTACAATCACTGGGCAAATTATGTAGAGATGTTTAATAATTTTAAATGGGAAACTTTCAGAAGTGTGTGTGTGGGGGGGCTGACGTGATATAAGTTCTTATGTCTTTAGGTGAAGTTTTACTAGATAAAATTTTAATTTACTATTTTAATTAATTAAAAAAATCACTCTCTGAAAAAAAAAAAAAGAAAATCAGTTTCTGGACACTTCAAATGGATTTCCTTTAGTCACAAACTTAAACCAATAGTAACTTAGAAAAAAAATTATGCATTAAGCATTTTTATTTATGATTTTTTAAATGATGACAAAATACATCAAAAAAGTTAAAAAAAACACCTCATACTGAATATACAAAACTCTAAAAAGGAAAGTTGTAATCTAGTTATAATTTTATTGACTGAATTAATTGGTATGTATTCCCTTCTCTCAAAACACAACTCCTACCCTAATTTATGTTAGTCTTTGTTTGGATTGTTTGGATTTGATATTTACTACCAACAATGAATTGGATTAGGTCTCCCAAAGCACTTTTTCAAAAACTTTTGAACATCTGTAGAGGTTTGTATTATTTGACCAATAGGTATTCATATTATTACTGTAGTACTAAATGTTAACTTTCAGGAAGTGTTTTAGACTTGTCTCTAGTTAAATGACAATGAAAACAATAACTAGGTCTATAAAGTGACAAAAGGTGTCATGTTGATTATGAACCGAAAGATATTTTGTTTGAAGAAAAAAAAGATAGAACTTGTATTTTTCATACCATTCGTTTCTGATATAATTACTTTTCATAGTCAATGACATCTGAAAGACAAATTGTTTTTCCATGTCTGCCTCCAGCAATGTTTTAAAGTCTTAAATATATGAGATTTTTATATCATGTAAAGCTCTGACAGGACTAAATTTATAAAATTTTTGGATAAGAAGCATTCTTAAATATCATCTAGTCAAACAGATTATAAATAGACACAAAACTGATGTGTCTATTTAGACATAAATAGTTCACAAAAGAATTTTCCACTAAGTACTCAACTAGTTAGCTGGAAAACAAGGGATTTATATCAACATCTATGCCCTTTTCATGGCAACAACAAGGGGAACACAGCAATATTTTACAGTATTATTGCAATTTTTCTATTACTTTTTCTATTTTAAACAAGATAAAGCCTAAGCTCCTCAGTAGCTTATATAAAGCCTTTCTTTGCCTCCTACCTGCACATTCAGGCCCATTTTCCACTCTTCCCTCAATTAAATCTTATATTTCATGAATACTTGTATTTCCCAAAAGGAGGAGTATGTTTCCAAGCCCCTATGTTTTTTTTCATGTTTTTCCCCCTGTCTGGGCTGACTTTCCCGGGTTTCTTTACAAGGAAGATGGCTCCAATATCATTGGTCACTTCCCACAGGCTGTTCAGTGTCTTCTCAGATGCTCCCATAGAAGTGCCCTTTTCTCCCTAAGCATATTATCTCTCGAAGAAAAACAAGGTAACTTGCTTAATCTTCAGATTCTCAACATTTACCACAGGGTCTGACACATATCATGGACTTAATGCTTTTGATTAAAGGAAATTAACAATGTGTTTTTCTGGTTTTGGTACAAGGGTAACGCTGGCCTCCTACAATGAGTTTGGAAGTGCTCCCTCCTCTTCAATTTTTTGGAAGAGTTTGAGAACTGGTATTAGTTCTTCCTTAAATATTTGGTAGAGTTTGTCAGTGAAGCCACCTCGTCCTGGGGTTTTCTTTGTTAGGAGACTATTTATTACTGCTTTGATCTCATTACTCATTATTGGTCTGTTTAGTTTTTTTAGCTCCTCATGATTCAACCTTGATAAGTTGTATGTGTCCAAGAATTTATCCATTTCTTCTAGGTTTTCCAGTTTGTTTGCATACAGTTATTCAGGTATCCTGTATTCAGAATACAGGTATTCTCTTTTGATCCTTTCTATTTCTGTGGTATCAGTTATAATGTCTCATTTTTCATTTCTGATTTTATTTATTTGAGTCTTCTCTCTTTTTTTCTTTGTTAGTTTAACTAAAGGTTTATTGATTTTGTTTATCTTTTTAAAAAAACAACTCTTTGTTTCACTGATCTTTTGTGTTGCTTTATTAATCCCTGTTTTATTTGTTTCTGTTCTGATCTTTGTTATTTCTCTTTTTCTACTGATTTGGGGTTTGTTTTGCCATTGTTTTTCCAGTTCCTCGAGGTGTAATGTTAGGTTGTTTATTTGAAGTGCTTTTTTCTTTGTTGATGCTGGCACTTATTGCTATAACTTCCCTCTCAGAACTGCTTTCATTGTATCTCATCAGTTCTGCTATGTTGTGTTTTCATTTTCATTTGTCTCCAGGAATTTTTTAGTTTCCTTTTTGATTTCTTCTTTGACACTTTTGTTGGTCAGGAGAATGTCCTTTAATTTCCATGTATTTGTATGGTTTGTAACACCCCTTTAAATACCTAGGAGTAAATTTAACCAAGGAGGTCAAAAACCTCTACAATGAGAACTACAAAATATTGGTGAAAAGAATTGAAAAGGACACAAATAAATGGAAAAATATCCCATGTATGGGTTGGAAGAGTTAACATCGTCAAAATGTCCATATTACCTAAAGCAATCTATACATTCAATGCAATCTCTATCAAAATACCAATGACATTCTTTACAGATAGAAAAAATAATCTTAAAATTTGTATGGAATCACAAAAGACTCCATATAATGAAAGCAATATTGAACAAAAAGAACAAAGTTGGAAGCATCACACTTCCTGGCTTCAGAACAAACTGTAAAGCTATAGTAACCAAAATAGCATGGTACTGGCATAAAAATAGACAAATAGACCAATGGAACAGAAGAGAGAGCCCAGAAATCAACCCATATATAGCCAACTGATTTTCAACCTAAGTGCCATGAATAAACAGGGGGGAAAGGACAACCTCTTCAATAAATGGTGCTGGGAAAACTGGATATCCACATGTAGAATATTGAAACTAGACCCCTACATCTCACCATACACAACAATTAACTCAAAATGGATTAAAAGCCACAACTTAAGACCCAAAACTATGAAACTACTAAAAGAAAACAAGGGAAATGCTACACTAAATGGGAGTGGGCAGCGCTCTTTTGAGTAAGACTACAAAGGCAAGGGCAATGCTGTGGATTGAATGTTCCCCCAAAACTTAATCCCCACTGTGACAATGTTAAGAGGGTGGGAAATCCTATTATAGTAATTGAGATATTGGGCCTTGAGAGATGATTTGATGTGAGGACCATGGTAAAATAAATGCATTAATCCATTGATAGTTTAATGGTGGTCATGGGTGTGGTTCTGAAAGCTTTAAAAGGAGGAATGAGGAGGCACCTCTCTCTGCTCCTGCCATATTTGCCATGTGATATTCTGCACCACAGTTGTCCCCACCAGGGGAAGACCCTCACCAGATGTGTTCCCTGGACTGTGAACTTCTCAGTCTCTGAAACTTCAAGTAATAAATATTGTTTCTTTATAAATCATGCAGTTCCAGGTATTTTGTTACAAGCAACAGAGATGGACTAATACAGGCAACTAAAGCAAAAATATACAAATGAAACTACATCAAACTAAAAAGCTTCTGCACAACAAGGAACACTATCAACAAAGTGAGGAAACCTACAGAATGGGAGAAGGTGTTTGCAAACTACACATCAGACAAAGGGCTAATATCCATAATATATAAGGAATTCAAACAACTCAACAGCAAAAAAATAAATTACCCAATTAAAAAATGGGTGAAGGACCTGAATAGACATTTTTCAAAAGAAGACATACAAATGGCCAACAGTCACACGAAAAAATGCTCAACATCATGGAGCATCAGGAAAATGCAAATTAAAACCACAATCATCTCACCTCAGTTAGAATGGTTATTATCAACAAGAGAGAAAATAACAAATGCTGACGAGGATGCAGAGAAAAGGGAACACTCCTATATTGTTGGCAGGAATGCAAATTGGTACAGCCACTGTGGAAAACAGTATGGTGGTTTCTCAGAGAACTAGAAATAGATCTACCCTATGATCCAGGTATTCCACTACTGGGTATATTCCCAAAGAAAATGAAATCAATATATCAAAAAAATACCTGCACTCCTATGTTCATTACAACACTATTCATAATGGCCAAGAGATGGAATCAACCTAAATGCTCATCAACAGATGAGTGGATTAAAAAACCGTGGCATATGTACACAATGGAATAATATTCAGCTATTTAAAAAAATTATATCCTATCATTTGCAGAAACATGGACAGAACTGTAAACTATCATGTTAAGTGAAGTAAGTCAGGTACAGAAAGGCAAATACCCCATGATATTATTCACATGTAAAATTAAAAGAAAAAAAAGTGGTTCTCATAGAAGTAGAAACAAAATGGTTACCAGAGGCTGGGGAGGGGGGAGAAGTGGTGGACTAATGGGTGCAAAACTATGCTATCTACTGTAAGTGAATCACTGTGCAGTATATGCATGTATTGAAACAATACTGTGTACCCCACAAATATATACAAGTGTTAAAATTAAAATTAATAATCATCATCATTTAAAAAATAAAATAAACAGTGTGGTCACTTCAAAACATTTACCCAAAATTTCCATTTTACCTGAGAAATAATATGATTAGTTCCTAAGCTTGATATTGAAAGATAGTAATTAAAATTTTTAAAAATATATTATATTCAAGTTATTTCTTAAAATCTCTATTCAGTTTCTTTTTAAACCTAATTTAAATGTTATTGATACATGTATATAGATACATGATGCTATTTTGGGTGACATAGTGGGGGGCTAGCTCTCAGTGATTGGGGGTACCCTAAAAGCATTTTGTTATCTCATGAATATTTTAAATTTCTTTTTGATTGGAAAGCATATTGTTTCCTATAAGACTGATGGGGAGCATTTGAATGATAATCCAAGTATTTTCCTGGGTTTCATTGGAAAGAAAAGAGTTTTGGCTTACGAAAAGCTTCTTATTTTGCTATACATTTATAAAGCATCCAGCATATTTTCTATACAGTCAACACAATCTTGGAGGCCATCTGCAGTTTGTAACAAATTTATGATATAGTAGCTTAAATTGATGGGATAATGAGCTGCTGACAGACATGTTTTTCTAAATTGATATTTGAGGATGGCATAGCCAAAATACTTGGCATGAGGTAGCAAAGAAAATGAGGGTTGCGGATCTACGGAATCAACTCTGTACTGCAACACAAGCTAAAAATGCTTAAAATCTAAAGTTCTACTAGTACTCTTAAGTTTTATCTTCTAATCTTTGATAAAATGTTACACTAACCCTTAAAAAGGCTACAGTATTTTTTTTCTTTTATTTATACAGATAAAAACATTCCAATTATTGGCAAATTCTCTTAAGAAAGCAAGTATAGTTTTAAATAGGCACTCTCTGGAGTAACTTACATGTATGGATTCATTGAAACCCCAAATTAAAAACACACACATAAAAAGCAAAAGAATCCTTCAGAAAGTAATAAGGTAGGGAAATAGTGGTGGAAAAAATATCTTCCAATTATTTCTCGGGATTCAGGCTCTTTATGTTTTGATGTCATTTTGCTAAATTTACTAAGAGATTTTTCTATTGTATATACATCCAAAAGCATGCACATATGCACACATGTGTGCACGCACACACGCACACTCATATACAATGCTTCAGAGGAGAAAATATTTTTGTTTTGTAGAAATAAAAAAATTTGGTGTTTCTTTTTTGATGGTTTTTGTTTCCATTCTTTAGTTTGAGGCTAAGTAGTAGTGATGTTTGTCTGAGACTATGGGTAAAAGACCCCTGCATAACCTTCAGTATACATATATATTTACTATATATATATATATATATATATATTTTTTAAGGAAAATATATTTTGTACACAAGCTATTTTGAGCTACAAAAACTAAATTTGTGTTCTTGCTTTTCTTTTAGTAACTAACTGATCATTGCTATTAGGAATTTAATTAACTCAATCAACAGATTCTTACTAGGTCCTAATATGCCCCCCACATAAATGAGGTCTAATTGCTGTCTCTGTGGCAGAGTTTTGCCAGCCCTGCATGTGAATGTCCTTCCTCCTTAGAGACCAATGATTTGCAGCCCAGGTCAAAGATAAGACTCCATAGACATTAATTCAGCCCAAAGTGGACCTGGATAGGTGCCCTGAGTGCCAACACTAAAGCTTCATTAGTTTCCCACTTTCCAGACCTACAATTTCCTGGTGGAAAAATCACTGTTGTTCTTTATGTTGCCTCTCCCCAGAGACTCCAGTATGCCCTGCAAGCACAACCGTGTGGATTATAAAACAGATATATGTTAATATAAATCATTTTTCCATATGAAAAGCACTTTGAATTTGTTTTAAATGTACTGTTTGTAAAAAAACAACCCCAAATAGTAATCAAACTCTTTAATGGAAATTAAAATATTATGACAATAACCTATGGCTAAATTAAGTGATATGTATAAAGGCTAATATTATATTAAATTTATTTAAATTGTGAAGCACATTTCTCCTTCCCACAGCTTTGATTCACAAAGACCTAGACTATGTCACCTCAGTAATCCCATAATCCACTCAGCTGTACCTCTCCATACCCAAATATCCCTCCCAGGGAAGCTGAATGTTGTCTGGAAGTGTTCATGACCACTTTATACAATACCTTGCAATTACCATGCAAAGCACTCAGGCCTGAAGCCATGTGAATTTGTTCAATTTTGAGTTTCATTAAAACTTAAATGTCAGCTTAGTTTCTATAAAAGTCACAGCTATTTGCAAAGAGGTCATATAATGCAAGCACTTGTTCTGGATTTGAGTTCTTAAAAAAGAGTGCAGGTGATATTTTGTTAGCTTTTAATTGATTCTGTTAAATTTAATTCATATAGAAAATTGAAAATTTTATAAAACTAAATGAGTAAATTACCTTACTGTACATGAATTTGAAATTTTTTAAAAAAGAGAACTAAATAGGACTATGATTATTTTTAACCATGAAAAATAAGAGGTCATTATAAAAATATTCATTGAGCACCTATTAGGTGTTAGGCACTATTTTAGGCCCTCTGGGTAAAGGTATGAATCAGGGAGTATCCCTGCCTTTCTAGAGTTTTTACTCTAGTAGGAGAGACAGACAGTGAAATATAACTATACAATGTAATGCCAGGAACTGATAAATACCATGGGAAGAAAAGCAGCATAAGAATACAGAGAATGACACATGGGCAGGTAAGCTGTGGGTGTTCACGTGAAGGTAGGGTGTAAAGGGCTACTCAGACAAACTGATGGATGGGCACAGACCCCATGGAATGAGAGGTGAGCCAAGGAGAATAGTTCCCCAGGCATAGGAAACAGTGACCCACCTGGGGTGAGTTCCAGGAATTGGTGAGTTCTGAGAACATCAGTAAGCAATGTTTCTGGGTTGTTATAAAGAATAGGGAGAGTATTAAAAAATGAAGTCATAGAAGGCCTTTCAGACATGTTAGAGACACTAGAAAATTCATTAAGTATTAAATGCCCATTAAATGATTTTATCTGTGAAAAAAGAAAAAAATATTTGCAACTTTCCTCTTTATTACCTTTTAATATGTATTTGATACATTCTGTCTCTTCTCTTTGTCAACAGTGTCCCTTGCTGTGCAGAAGTTTTTCAGTTTGATGTAGCCCTATTTGTGTATTTTTCCCTCTAGTTGCCTGTGCCTTTGCAGTCTTGCTCAAAAAAGCTCTGCCCACTCCCATTTTGTGTAGTGTTTCCTCTATGTTTTCTTCTAGTACTTTCATAGTTTTGGGTCTTAAATTTAGGTCTTTAATCCATTTTGGGTTGATTTTTGTCTACAGTGAGAGATAGGGGTCTAGTTTCAATCTTCTGCATGTGGATATCCAGTTTTCCCAGTACCTTTTGTTGAAGAGGCTGCCCTTTTCAATAGTATATTCTTAGCACCTTTGTTGAAAATCAGTTGTCTATATGTGGGTTTATTTCTGAGCTCTCTATTCTGTTCCATTGGTCTATTTGTCTATTTTTATGCCAGTACCATGCTGTTTTGGTTACTATAGCTTTATAATATATTTTGAAGTCAGGAAGTGTGATGCTTCCAACTTTGTTCTTTCTGTTCAAGATTTCTTTAGCTATATGGGGTCTTATAGTTCCATACAAATTTTAAGATCGTTTTTCTATTTCTATGGAGAATGTCATGGGTAATTTTGACACTGATTGCATTGACTGTGTAGGTTGCTTTAGACAATATAGACATTTTGACGATGGTACTTCTCTCAACCCATGAACATGGTATATCTTTCCATTTATTTGTGTATTCTTCAATTTTTTTCACTATGTTTTATAGTTTTCATTGTAGAGGTCTTTCACCTTCTTGGTTAAATTTACTCCTAGGTATTTTGGGGTTTTCTTGGTAGCCATTGTGAATGTGATTACTTTCTTAATTTCTTCTTCACCTATTTTGTTGCTGGCATATAGGAAGGCTTGAGCTTTGTGTTTTAATTTCATATTCTGCCACTATACTGAATTCATTTATTAATTCTAGTAACTTTTCTGGTGGAGCCTTTAAAGTTTTCTATGTACAAGATCATGTCATCTGCAAATAGGGATAGTTGACTGTCTCACTTATTATTTGAATGTCCTTTGTTTTCTCTTGACTTATTGTACTGCCTAGAACTTCCAGTACTATGTTGAATAAGAGTGGGGAAGTGGGCATCCTTGTTTTGTTCTAGATCTTAGAGGAAAAGCCTCCAATTTTTGTCCATTCAGTATGAGATTACCTGTGTGTTTGTCGTATATGGCCTTTATTGTGTTGAGGTACATTCTTCCTAGACCTAATTTGTTGAGTGTTTTATTTATTTATTTATTTATTTATTTATTTTATCAAGAAGCGGTGTTGGGTTTTATCAAATGCTTATTCTTCATTGACTGAAATCATCATATGGTTTTCTTCCTTCATTCTGTTGATGTGATATATCATATTTATTGATTCATGTGTGTTAAATGATCCTTGCATCCCTGAGATGAATCCCACTTGATCATGGTGAACGATCTTTTTAATGTGTTGTTAGATTCTGTTTGCTGATATTTTTTTGAGGATCCTTGCATCTGTGTTAATTAGGGATATATACCTATTTTCTATACCCTGGTCCGTAGTTTTCTTCTTTTTTTTTTTTTTAAATGTCTTTTTCCAGTTTTGGTATGAGGGTAATGCTGGCCTGGAAGAATAAGTACAGAAGTTCAATTTTTTAGAAGTTTGAGAAGAATTAGTATTAATTCTTTAAATGTTTGGTAGAAATCAGCAGTAAAGTCATCTGGTTCTGGGGCTTTGCTGGGAGATTTTTTTATTACTGCTTCAATCTCATTACTCATTATAGGTCTATTTAGGCTTTCTAGCTCTTTATGATTCAACCTTTGTAAGTTATATGCATCCAGGAATTTATCCATTTCTTCTATGTTTTCCAATTTTTTTCACATATAGTTAGTCATTGCAGTCTCCTATGATACTTTCTATTTCTATGGTATCAGTTGTAATGTCTCCTTTTTTATTTCTGATTTTATTTTTTAGAGTCTTCTTTTTTTCTTTCTTAATTTAGCTAATGGTCTATCATTTTTTTTATCTTTCTGAAAAACCAACTCTTTGTTTCATCAATCTTTTTATTGTTTTATTAATCTCTAACCCTTTATTTATTTCTGCTGTGATCTTTGTTATTTCTCTCCTACTTATTTGGGGTTTGGTTTGCTCTTGTTTTTCTAGTTCCTTGAGATGTAATGTTAGGTTGTTTATTTAAAGTCTTTTGTCTTTTTTGATATAGGCATTTATTGCTATAAACTTCCCACTTAGAACTGCCTTTGCTGTATCCCATAGGTTCTGGTATGTTGTGTTTTCACAACATACACAAGAATATATGTAACATACAGGTAAGTATATCTGACAGCTCTGATCTCCTCTCTTACATCCTCTCAGAATTTATTTTTTTGTCTCCACCCATTTCTGCCACAACCATCTTGCCTTAGCTGAGTGACAATCTCTCACCCTGGGGCCAAGGCTTCCTGAAGGCACTACCTGGGATGCTTATGGGGACCACTCTGGCTCTCATTCCTGTCCAGCCTTTAAGTGGAAAGTTAATGCCCCATGAGGCAACTTTGACCAAGGGAGAAAGGAGCTAGGGTGAATGCATCTCTCTTCCCATGAGCCAAAATTCTGAGGTATATTCTATTTGGTCCTAGCAGATTTGAACCCCAGCTGTTCTCATTAACTAGTGGCTTTCCTTTCTCCCATACTTGATTCTCCCAAGACCCCAATCCTGTTCCCTGGAATCACTTCCCAAAGCAAACTGCCTGCATTCCAGCCCTTGACTCAGGCTCTATTTTCCTGGGAGAACCTTAGTTAAGGTAGTAAGTTAAGGTAGTAAGTTAAAAGGTATAAAGTATTATTACATAAAATACAACACCCTTGACTAGATGACTAAACCCAATAACTAGTGTATTAACAATAACTCCTAAACTTCCTATGTCCTCCTCCAAGCCAGGGAACCACAGTCACAGCTTTGACTTTATCACTCCCTTACTCTAGTTTTTTAAAGTTTTATCATATATATTTATATCCCAAAGAATATATTGTCTAGCTTTTGTATGTATTTTATCTTTATAAAATAGTATCATAATAAGTGTAGCTTTATGAAACTCACTTTTTGTTTTAACCTCAATTTATGTGTTTAAATCCATCCTCCTTGTAAGGTTTCAATCCTCCATAGTTTACCTATCTCAATTTGTTCATCAGCTCTCCTTTCAATGGGCATTTAGGTTTTTCCATCATTTTGCTATTTTGAACAGTGTTGGTGTAAACATTTTCATACATGTGCCCTGGTACACACATGGAACAGATTCTCTAGAATTATACTGTCCAATAAAGTGGTGCCTTGCCACATGTGGCTGTTAAGCATTTGAAATGTGGCAACTACAAACTGAAACATGGTGTAAAGTGCAAAATATGTAACAGATTTCAAAGATTTAGTACAAAAAAGAATGAAAATATCTTTTGAATAATTTTAAAATATTGATGACATGTTATTATATTATTAGTTTGGATATATTATATAGAGTTAGATAAAATATATTATTAAAATTAATTTCGGGCCGGCCCGGTGGCGCACTGGATAGTGCGCCGCTTGGGAAGCACGGCGGCGCTCCCGCCCAAGGGTTCGGATCCCACATACAGACCGGTTCCCGCTCACTGGCTGAGCGAGGCGCGGGAGCGGCACCGAGAGCTGCGATCCCGTTGCCGGTCCCCGGTCCGGTACGGGGGCAACACTGAGGGTTGCGATCCGTTGCCGGACACGGAAAAAGACAAAAAAAAAAAAATTAATTTCACCTGTTTCTTTTTACTTTTTAAAATATGGCTACCAAAAACTTCAAAATGATATATTTGGCTTGTATTCTATTTCTGTTAGACAGCACTAGTCTAGGACCCTGCTACTCAAAGTGTTTGCCTGAACAATGGTATCTGCTCCACCTGGAAATGCAGAATCTCTGGCCCCTCCTCAAACTATCTCAATGCTTTGCAGCAAAACAGAATTTGTAAAGAAAAAAAGGAAAAAGGAAAGAAAAGCAGGAAACAGGAAAGAAGTGTAGTGTACAGAGATACTGATCTGAATCAAAACAGACCACAAAGGTGTAGACAAAGATCTCCAAAAAAATTCCAAAAAAAATGAAATACTTGATTGCACACATAAGTTAATAAAAAATAAATAAATAAAGGGTATATTTATTATAAATAGTATATTAAAAGGACAGTTAGAAACTTCAGGGAAAAGGAAAGTGGCAGAAGAATGGATAAAATCATAGTCACTCCTGGCTCTTTAATAAGAAGTATTTATACACAATTGTGAAAATAATGATTGGGAGGAAATTGTGCCCCTATTTTACAAGGTGGAACATCACAGAGATCATCTGTACATGTGGAAATGTGAAATGGAAAGTTAATGCATTACCCACAGATAGAAAAGAACATTAAAAACAAACACTAAAGCATGAGAAAAATATATATCCCCAATATGGCAGGAGGGGAGCTAGAGGTCTGGCTCTATGTCATGGTGAAAGATAGTCAATAACTAAAATGACTGATGAAAAACTAGCACTAGAAGAATATTATTTTTTAGAAGAAAGAGCTAAAGAGGTAAAAGCCCTTACCTCTGAGGAACAGGTCTAGTGTAGGAAAAGTACAGGAGAATCATTTCTGTGATTCATTTGTATCGATTCCTTTATATGAAAAATTATAAAACTGTTAAATACTTAGATATAAAACATTTTGATATTTATATATAAAACTTAGTCATTATCATATCCCTAAGTATAGCATATAATAATATGCTACATATAGTGTATACATATGTAGTTACATACTATACATACTACTTATAGTTCATAGTAGTCAATTATTATATTAATTTCTTTTTAACGTGTATTTGTAGTTTTGCTCAGGTTATTCCAAATTTACTTTTTATAACACATTTTTTAATGTAATGTACATATCAATGTGCCATATTCTATATTAATTTTGAAGGTAAAAATACCTTCAAACAACCTAAAATTGAAATGTTCTCCGTATATTGGTTATTGATCTTTAGTATAGCAAGATAAATTCTGTATATCAAATATTGTTTTCTTATGTCAGAGGACCCCAAACAAGGATTAAGATATATCTTGGAAGATACTATGGGACTTATGTCAAATAAGCATTTAAAGATAATATAAAGACACACAATGAAATAAATTTTCTGGGAAAAGAATGCAGCTGTGCTAGAATGGATGTGATGAGAGAAGACATGATTAATTAATTAAATGATTTCATAATATGCTTAAAAGAAGAATTATGTTAAAGATTAGAAATACCTCATAGCTTCTACCATTTTTGAAATGTGTATTTGATTTTTTTTTATTCTATTTTTTGCAATGATTGATGAATGCCAGCCCTACTTGAATACATAGCCCAAAGTCCTCACATATCAGTGATATTCACAAAACTTTTCCAGCAAAATTCTTATGAGATTTATGGCTCTGGGTAATTGCTTTCTCTTGGGTTAGCATGCTATTTTTTGCAGATTATTTTAGTTTATTCCTATTCAAAACTGGAAATGTGGTAAGCCAGACCAGGAATGAAAATAGACTATTTTCAAAATTTTTATGCCAAAAGGTTGGCTTAACTTTTGTTCAAATACAGATGAAGGTTTTAGTTATATTCTATTTCATGTTTCTAAATTATTGGAGATAAGTTAGAAAGCACACGATGGCCTGACTATGAAGGGCTGGTTCACAGAACACATACTACCCTTGTGGTAACAGCTTTTAAAATCTGGGCCATTCTTACTATAAATCCTGAAAACATCTAGAACAATAGCTGTTCAGCTACTTTCATCCTGTTTGTCACACTACAGACCCCTTAAGCCCATTCACAGACTGGGTCACAAACCCTTCACAGGCCAGGCTGGGCCCCCAGACCCCTCACTCATGAGGCTCGGTCACCAGACCCCTCACACGCAGTTCTATGAGCTAGGTAACTGGCAAAAAGGTCCTTGGAAGCCATAGGTCCGAAAGGTATGGCTATTCATAAAGTGGCGGCCACCATGGATGTAAATTTCAGTGAAGGTGGCGGAGCTGCCCACTAACTCCACCCACACACAACCTGCCCACAAAGATTGCTGCACCACCCCAACCTGCCCTAAGGGGAGGGGACCTGATTAAATTATTCTGTTTTCCCAACAATGGCATTCATATAAATGGAGAAACAATCAATTGATACAGTCCATGGAAGTATTTATCACTAATTCATATATGGTTATAATTTCACTGAAACACAGCAGTAATTGTATTGGTGAACTTGTGGATTTAGCTTAATGTCTATAATAAAACTATTCCTTCTTTTAATTACTGAGGTAGTCACTACAAGCCATAGACATCTTTGGATTTGGGATCACTTCCTCTTTTCAGAAAACTTTTGATTTTACTGTTATTTGACTGAAAATTGACAAGTATATACACTCCACTTGAATCCCAATTTTAGTGCTGAGTCTATTCATGAAGCATCTCAATTTGAGAGCAGTATATCTCTGGCCAATTTTTGATCAGCTTGAATAATTCCAGGGACTTTTTGTGGAACGAGATCTTTTGGTAGTACTATAGAATTTTAGAGATAGAAGAAAGCTAAGTATAATTTATACAAACTCTGTCTCATCATTATTTAGACTAATTTAAAACAGAAAAAGTAAGAAAGTTGCTAATCATCATAGAACCAACGGTCAACTTCAAACATGCTTGTCTGACTGATAGAGTATGTGTATGTATCTTTCAGCTTAAGAGCTTTGGGCATATTCTGAATCTGGAGGCAGACACATCTATCAACTGAGGAAAAAATGCCCAGGTTTTCAGTTCAAGGAACTGTGAGAATACTGAATCATCCATAATCTGACTTGCTGGGATTATACATGAACTGTTCATTGACTATCTGATTCTTTTCAGCCATGCAGATTGCTCCAGACATATCTGGCTTATAAAACAATGGACTCTAGTCTGGAGAAACAGCTGCAAAAGCTATTCAAGAGATGAGCAGTATTCCGCTTTGTTTAAAATATTCAAATTTGGCATGAATGAGGAGACAATGTTTTCTTGTTTAATAATAAATTCCGTAACAATTGCTATTTCAGAGAATTCTTTATAATAGGAGCCTGTGGATTTTCTACAGGGTTTTTCATTCATTAACTGGAAGCAGGACATCGGCTATGGTGATTTATATCCCTGAATTCCTTTTAAATGATGTGTACAGTCTTTGCCTATAATCTTTTAGCTCAGTTGATCAGCCAGTTAGATATACACTATTGTTTTATTTCTTAATGTCTTAAAATTATGTGTAAAACTTAAATTTATTTTAATTTCAGAGCATGAACAAACTTTAAATTCAAATGTTCCATTGGCAATCAGAAATTCAATGAAGAAAAAAGTCACTTAGAATTAATTTACTCAAAGTAAACATGTCTCCTTTGAATTTAAAAAGATATTCAGTGCTTCAAACTAATACAACATAATGATGCATATGCTTTATAGATTTGTGAACTTTGCCTTTTTTACTCCTTTCAAAGAAAAATTGGAGTTAATATCTCATACTAATGTTACAAATTAAAATTAGTATATCTTTATAGCCATTCCCTGATATTTTAGCTAATAAACTAAGTATAAAGGAAACATAGTATTGAGCCAACTACATTGAGTAAGTGTGATGGCCATTATCAAAGGAAAATAAATAAATTTTAGAAATTGAAACAAATTCTTTTTAAGTTGTGATGTGTTCTTACGAGGAGAATCATGAAGTTCTTCCCACCAGATCATTTAGCTTATAAAACATGCTTCTGACTTTCTCTCTTTCTGTCTCTCAATCTCTCTGTCAGTCTTTTCCACCTCCCCTTTTGGTTTGTTTACTGAATTTCTCATAAACCCAGTTAGGATTTTCTCCTTCCCCTTTCTCCTAGCAGAGATAGACTCTTTTCTCAGGCTGATTTTTCCATAAGGACGACCTCCGTGTCTTCAGGCATATAATTGACTCCAGGCCTGTCTAAAGCCTATTGTGAGATGGTTTGTTTACCATGCACTAAGACCTTCCTTCTTCGTCCTCTGTGACTAATTGAAGGTATTAAATCCTGTTTCCTGAGGCTCTTGTTATGCCCTGAACTTGGTTTATTCCCTCCAAAGCTTAGCCTTGTTTTACCCTTTCTGTACTGCAATGTGTAATAAAACACATTTAGCTATTTTAGCTTCTCTATAGGCTCTGTTTGCCTCCAGAACTTTGTATATAATAAAAGCAGGATATAGCAATAAGCCAGGCTACTAAAAGGTCTTGGAGGTCTATGTCATTTACAAAACATAATTTTCCAAAATAAACACATCAGACTGATATGTATCAATAGTTATAAATATGGCATGCCAAGAATAGAGTGATATTTACAAGCTCATTTAAACTACTGAGAAGCCATAACAAAATTGAAGTGATAGTCATACTTTCTATTAAATGACTTTTAAAAAATTCTAAACATATTTTGAATTAATGTATGTACTGCTGTTCAATATCTCTTTAAATATTTTTATTTAAACTTGCAAAATCAAACCTATTTAAAATGAAGATCCTCAATATTTGAAAAAAATACATAAATAAAAATATAATTTTAAGCACGGAACAAAGACTCATTTTAGACACAGAGGAAACAATAGTTACCAGAGATGAAGGCTCTGGCACTCAAAAAGAGTACCGATTAGCCTAGAAGACGCATAAGCCTACAATTGCAGATGGACAAAGGCAGTGTGGAACAGAAGAAAGAACTAGAGGAAATGCTGGTCCCAAACTGAGTATTTGACATTAAAGAGAGCACAGAAGAGTTTGACAGAACTAGAAGCCTCACTGGACACCTAACAGGAAAGCCTAAGAGAAACCCATGGAAGATGAGTTTAAGTCCCTGGGTAGGGGGGAAATTAGAAACCTAGAATGAGAGAGGGCTAAGGAGAGACAATATAAGGTATGAGCTCAGGAACAAAGCTCTCCTTGTACCTTATTCTAAACCCTTCTTCCTCATAACACCTTGGTGGAAGCTTGCCGGGTCTGCCGCCGGCCGACCCGAATAGCTCTTGCCTCACTCCCTTGGTGTTCCTTCTGGTGGGCGAGTGAATTGCCCGGATTCCTCTTTCCCTCCGGTCCCCATTGGAAGGAGATGGGGGAAGAGAGCTGTGACGAGAGGTGAGTACAGCCGCTGGCCCCAACCAGCCCGTTAAAGGACACTCAGACTCAGTGGGGGTTCTGTCGAGCAGTTCCGTTTATTATCACACAAGCACTTGCTTTTAAACTCAAATGGGGAAGGGAGGTTTTTTACATCCTCCAATCAGCTTAAAGGTTACGAGAGCATGCATCCTGTCTCAGTGCCTAGCTATTGCAATCACGCAGTGTTCACGAGCGTGGAAGCGCATATTTGGCCAATAAGGGCTAAGGCAAGGTTCCTGCAGACACTCCCACAGTACTTCCTCCCGGCGCTGTCTTAGGCTGCCACGTTAATCCGCTTGTAATGTCACTTAAGTGGCGTTAGTTTTTAAGGCCCGACAGAAGCTCATCTAAAAGCTCCTAGTGGACAGTGTAAGCAGAGTAGCACTCTCTCCATTGCACTCATAAATGTTTTCTGGGGCTTTTCAGGTAGGTCCAGAGCTCAGGATACTCACAGCCCCACAAACAGCTCTCCACATGCAGGCGGCTCCCAAAACTTCCCAGGAAGGGCACAAGCCCAGGAATAGGCTGTTGTTCCTCATGGTAGGGAAGCATTATGGATCATGGAAGTTGGTATTTGTAATCCAGTGGTTCTCAACCCTGGCTTCCCGGGTAGTGGGGCTTTTAAAAAATACCAATTCCCAGATGGGTGATTATATCAGAATCCCTTAGAGTGACACTCCAGCATTAACATTTCTTGAGTATTCCCTCAATGGTTATAAGTTGCAATGAGGGTAAAGAATCATTGGTGCTAAGGCATTCATAGGAAAACTTAAACTTAAAAGCTATTTGAGAAAGGTAAGAAAGGGAAGCAGTCCCCAGATAGAAAGGAAAGAGCCAACTGAAGGAGACTAAGTTGAAAAGCATTCTAGTTATGTTCTCTTCTCTTTCTAATGTTGCCTAGAGAAGAGCCAATCCAGGAACTGCCATCAGGGTGGCCTGAGGAAGATGTCACCTCTTCTGTCATAGTCATAAACCTCAGCTGGTACTTTCTGGCTGGCCATGGAACTCAGGGTTCTCAAAGTTACACACACACATGCACACACACACACCCTCTCTCTCACACACAAAAAAGTACAAAATAAGGTGGAAGGTATAAGAGTGATTAGAGTCACTAAATAATAATAAATGGGTAAGAGTACATTAAATATAAATGCATAAAAACAATCAAAATATAGAGGTTATCAGATGTGTCTTAAAAGGCACGACATACTGTTTGCAAGAAAAATTTAAAACAATGGGAAACAAAGTATGGAAATCAAGAATGAAAAAATATCGAAAACACAGGAATTAAAAAAGTCAATGTTATAATTTTAACATAAGACAAAATAGACTTTAAAGTGAAAACCCTATAAGGGACAATAAAGATAATATAAACTCTTCTTTCTTTTTGTGACTGGTAAGGGGATCACAACCCTTGGCTTGGTGTCGCCCACACTGCGCTCAGCCAGTGAGTGCACTGGCCATCCCTATATAGGATCCAAACCTGCGTCCTTGGCGCCGCACTCTCCCAAGTGAGCCATAGGGTCAGCCCTAATATAAACTCTTAAAAGGCACACTGTATCAAGGAGATATAACAATCACAAACACATAAGCAGCGGCTAACATAGACTCAATTTTGATTGACTTGATCATCCTTATTTTTTAAAAGCTGCCCATAATTTACTTTAGATAGGTTGAGAATCACTATTTTACACACTCTTTAAGCAATAAATAAAATATAGTAGAAATTTGAATACCATCTACAAAGTGACAAAAACTATAAATTATCTAGAAATTAGCATCAGTGAGAGTATACATAAACTTTTTAACCAAAATTTAAAATTCTGTTGGAAGGTCATTAAAGAAGACCTGAAAAAAATAAAGTGCTATATTATGTTAATGGACAGATAACTTCGCATTATAATGTAATGTCACCAATTTTGCCACAAGTTAATCTGTAAATCCAATGCAATTCCAAAGAAATATCTAGCTGGATTTTTGAAGAGACTTGTCAGACTAATTCTGAAATGTATAATACAGAATAACATCTGTTAATTGATATGATCATTTTTATAAAAAAAGAGCAAAGAAGGAAGTGTTTCTACCAGACACAAACACATGTTACAAAGTCACAGTAATTAAGAGCATCGCACTGGTGAAGGAACAGGAAAAAATAATAGACCAAAAAATATATACAATACAAAAAAGTTCTAGCTAATAAATGCAGAAGACATTATGAAATTTTAAAAAATAATTTTCCAAACCCTAAAAAATAATGTTTCAATAACATTGCAGGCAATGGTCATCACTGAATGGAAAATCACTAGGTGAAATATTAATGTGAACTTTACAATATGGATAAAGCTGACACCACCTGAAAAAAGTATTAAATAAAAGAAATCTTGGCAATATTAGTTTTGGCTGTATCTAGTTATACTGTTTTTCCCTACTGGGTGAATTCATTCATTTATTCCACAGGTTTTTTAAAGGTAATTACTATTGTATCAGACACTGTGCCAAGCCCTTACCTAACAGCAAACAACAGTAACTTGTTTTCAAAGGGTAAGTGTAAGGTGTTTTTTTGTGTGTGTGTCCTTTTTGAGACCAGCCACACCGCGCTCAGCCAGTGAGCACTGTGAGTGCACTGGTCATCCCTATATAGGATCCGAACCTGTGGCAGGAGCGCTGCTGCGCTCCCAGTGCTGCACTCTCCCGAGTGCGCCACAGGCTCGGCCCAAGTGTAAGGTGTTTTGTTCTGGTCTTTCTTTTTCAGAGGAGACGTCCAATTCAGACCCTTTACAAAATACCCAAGAGCTCAAATAACCCAGGGAGTTCTCTTTAATCTTCCATGTTGTACATTGATGCATATACCTTTTCCCGTGGTGTGGTATTTCTATCTTAATCCCTCCGGATACCCCGTAAAATGAAAAATTTTATTGAGTCCTTGCTCCATGTTAGCATTCTTTTTCCTCCAGGCCTAGTGACTTCCACTTTAGCAATATTCTCTAGCTCTTAAGGCTTTCTAGTACATAAAGAGTATACTCCCCAAAGCTCCTGAGACTGCACAATGAGAAATAAAACGCATTCCACTGTGTATGACTAGGGATCCCAGGAAGTCTGGCAGCATTTTCTTTAGAAGCAGGAAATGTTTCCCTGTCTTGGGGACTCATTTTGGTAGTGTGACCCAAATGAAATTTATTATTTTTACTAAGATGAGGGTATTATTTTTATTTATTTATTTATTTTTTGTCTTTTGTCTTTTTCCATGTCCGGCAACGGATCGCAACCCTCAGTGTTGCCCCCGCACCGGACCAGGGACCGGCAACGGGATCACAACCCTCGGTGCTGCTCCCGCGCCTCGCTCAGCCAGTGAGCGGGAGCTGGTCTGTATGTGGGATCCGAACCTTCGGGCGGGAGCGCCGCCGCGCTTCCCAAGTGGCGCACTATCCAGTGCGCCACCGGGCCGGCCCCCTAGATGAGGGTATTATTGATAAAAAGAGAGAGAAAAAACTAACTGACCAAGTTTAAATCTGTTTTTTTCCTTTGGGAATTATTATGCAAAGCATACTTTCATAGGAGGGAAATATTTCAAGTTTGCTGTAGTTGGCAAGAAGGTAAGAAATACACACGGAATCAAATTCAGGGGACAGGAAGCTTAATGAAACCTCTAAATATAAAGTCGAACTTGTAGTGGATAAAAGTACATATTCTCAGCCAATTATAAAATGGATCCCACCTCCGTGATCTGGAAAAAGGGTGAATGCTGATAGTTATTGCGTTTTTTTGTTTGTTTGTTTTTCAAGTGAAGGACATAGCTAAGTTTTACACAAAATGATGTTGGTTTTAAAAACAAGATTTCAGCTTAGGACATCATGTGTCTTTTTCCTAAATTCCCTTGGCAGGCCCAAGTGGCATCATAAATTTAATGTACTGAAACTCGAGCTTCTTCATGCAGAAAAGCCGGCCAGGATATGTCAGTTCACCAAAAAAGCATATTATTCTTGGAGGTATAAAATATTTGTTCTGCAGCTACAATCATATTAAAATTTCCTTCAGATTGAAGTGCTGTTAGTGGGATGTGTGATGAAGCTCTACAGTCGTGGCAGACACTGAGTAACCTCTCCTGGAATCTCTTTGGTCTGAATGTTAGTACAACCTGGTTCTGTTTTTCCTCACTTTTGATAGGTATCTGAGGATGAGGTTGTGACTCTACTTTCTTTCTCCTCTTGTGACACACATATCCGAGGCCTCCTTTCTAAGGAGCAGATCTCTGATGAATACAATAGCATGTGTAAACTCTTCACTAATCTGAGGGCAACATTTGGCAAAAGCTTAGGTATAAAGTGATAAAAAAAATTCTGTTTGCATGCCATTTAAATACAACTCAGTAGCTGTTCATGATAAGTGCCACACGCTCAGTGATTCTGAAAGAAAGCTCAAGACAATGGCATTTACATGAGAAAGCAAAAGAAAGCAAGATATGCAACAATAAAATGGAGGCAAAGGCTTAGTCTCAAAGGTCAGAGGCTTAAAGAAAAGGATGCATTAAAATCTACAAAGGAAAGAGGTCTCCTTTTTGCCTAACTTCCAACATAACCCCCAGCTGCGTCCAGCTTATTGTATCCTGGTTGACAAAACCTACTTCATCAACTATTCCATTAAGGCTAAACTTGTCTTAGGGCACTGAATGAAATACTGTGTATGTATATATATATGCCAAGTCCATCTCCCTGTATAACTGTGTAATGGCTGAACTTGAGAAACTGAGGCAGAAGTATCAAGTGACTCAAAGGAATACCAACGTTCTGAGATTTAAAGGATTCCAGCTTAGTGCTAAGAGTAACTCAGGACGAGTGTTACATTGTGGCCATGGTTGACCTTAATTTAAGTAAAGATCCCTAGATTTCCTATCACAAGCATTTCTAAGCATAAACACATCAAGAGGATGCTGTGTGATTACAGAGGACTTTGGTTTTGACTCTTTCTAGGTGACCTTATGTTTCTTCCTTCGATTTTCTCTGATGTCAGTTCATGAAGCATCTTATGACTGCAAGATTTATTATTCCAGAAGTATGACTACTTTCTTTTAAATTGGCCAGAAAGCCCTAGAAGTGCAGAATCACAGACACAGTGCGTATCTTGAAGATCATCTACTCCAACTCTCTTCTATTAAGGAGGAGGTACTGAACTCTTGAAAGCTTAAGTGAAAATATTACCTGATGATCAGGTTTCCTTTGTCATAGTCTGGCACTAGTCTGCTAGAGTAATGAAAATGATTCCCACTAGTCAGAAAAATATAATAGATTTTCATGCTTCTTCAACTCCAAACTTGGTATGTAAGGAGTAAATTTCCAGCAGCCTTAATACCTCCCACACTGTCCCCCAACTGCTCCCAACTGTCATTCACAGGTGAATAGTCTCATTTTCTTATACCATTTGTTTGGAGTGTACTCTGGTTATAGAAGTAAAATATGTTTAAATTGTGCAAGCTGGTTTAAAAAAATGTCTGTAATTATTGGTAAATCTGAAGTAATAAATGAAGGAATTTTGACATAACCCAGCTACTAGCACCATTATTACACAAATGTACTTGGTATCTTATTAGATCTTTCTAGCTCCAGCAAAAAAAAAAAAAAAAAAAAAAAATGCCATCATGTTTCTAGAGCTTGTAGCTATAAACTATACAAAAATGTTTAATCTGAAAAGCAAAATGCGCTTCAGGGATAGAATTAATGTACTCTGAAGAACTGCTTTTGCAAGAACCATTGAGTTTCACTAAAAGCACATAATTGTTAGCTGGAAATCACATAATAATGTTACAACTGAACTTCCATAACCCTAAATTTGTGTAAATAAATGTAATGGTAATGAAGGCTTTGAAAATCATAGGAAGGAAGGCTTCTAATAAAGAGCTCAGGTCTAGAAAGTGGGTCACCCACATTTGCCCTGGTAATGGTGAATTAAGCTACAGCCATCATCATGTCCATCGTACTGCCAGAGCTGACCCCTCCAGCAGTCAATTGCATTCCCAGGTGACCATAGAGTCTTTGGATACATTATAGCCATCCCAATTCATTTCCTGATACCGTCGTCTAATTTTCATATTTGCCATCTTGGATAGGTTGGGATACACTAGCAAAAAGTTGTAAGAAAGAATGGGTGGATGAAAAGATAATTGCAGTTTCCTTATGTCAAAATAATTAAAATGACAATGTAATAGTAACTAGGGTCACCATATCATGGTTTTCCTGGGGCAGTTCTATTTTAAGCTCTATATACTGTCTAGTTTAGCACTTGCCACAGAAAAAACCTCTGAACAAAATTTGATGATAGTTTACACATTGCTCTAATGATAGCTAACAACATTTTAGTGTTTATCATATGCCTCTAAGTATAAAGACATGTGCCATCTAATTTAAACCTCTCAACAACTCTATGCAGTATAAACTATTGTACCCATTTTACAGATAAAGAAACTGAGAAGCATAGAGTTTATGTAACTTTACACATATCACCCAGCTTTTGAGCAATGGACTCAGGATTGCTGACTCCAGTTCTTTTATGGCAACCTTGTGACTCCCTCACAACAAATTCATATTTAAAATGTATATGAGGATAAATTTCAATAGTCAAATCATAAATTTAATAAATCACTTGTTTTTTCTTTTATTTAATTGAAGTACAATTGATTATGCATATTTGTGGGGTACATAGTTGACTATCAGTAGTTGTGTACATATGTGATGGTCAAATCAGCATAGTTAGCTTATTCATCATTACAATATGTAATCATTCTTTGTGTCTATTAATCAAGTTCTTATTAATTTCTCATTAACTCCCCCTCTCCCACTCCTCCTCCTTTCCACTTCGAGTAACCACAGTTCTGTTCTCTCCTTCTAAAGGTTCAACACGTTATTGTGATTGCTGCTTCTCTCTCTCATTCACTTATTTATTGATTGATTCAGCTCCCACTACGAGTGAGGACATGCAGTATTTCTCTTTCTGCACCTGGGTTCTTTGACTGAATGTAATATTCTCCAAGCTCATCCATGTTGCTGCAAATAGCAGAGTTTCATTATTTTTTATGGCTGAGTAGTATTCCATTTTGTGTGTGTGTGTGTGTGTGTGTGTGTCGGTGTGTGTGTGTGTAGTCATCCATCAGTGAATATTTAGGTTGTTTTAACAGACCGGCTATTGTAAATAAAACTGCAATGAACAAGAGAGTGCAGGTATCCATTTGACATGATGATTGACACTCCTTTGGGTATATATACCCAGCAGTGGGTTGCTTGAATTATATGGTAGTTCAGTCTATAGTTGTTTAAGGAACCACCATACCGTTCTCCATAATGGCTGTACTAATTTACAGTCCCACCAGCAGTGCAGAAGGGTTCCTCTTTCTCCACATTTTTGCCAGCATTTGTTATTCCATCTTTTTTATAAAAGCCAGTCTAACTGGGGTGAGATTATATCTCAAAGCGTTTTTGATTAAAACCCCTGTTTTTAAGTTGAGTGTCAAAGAGAATTTGATAATGACTTGTAAGATTATGAAGAGTTTGGAAAGAGCAGACAGTTCCTTTAGCAAGTCTTAAAATATGAGATATATTAAAATATAAGGGCCTATATAAAATATAAAGGCCTATTCTCGAATCTTTAAGAGATAAATTAAATAGAAATGATGAAAATGAACTTTACAATGTGAAGAGCTATTTATAGACCTTTTTGCAGTCAGATCTTGATACAGATTAAAAGTCTACTATGTTTGGGTCATAACTTTAGGGAGGATAGCTAAGAGTGAGCAGGTAGGTGTTGGGGTGGGGGTGGGGTATATGTAACTTTTTAAGAATGATATTATCAAGGAGGACAATTGAAACCTCCTCAGAGCACACTGGATCCCAAGTGTCCTAAGCCTGAATCTAACTCAGTTGGGCAATTTTTGCCTTTTCTCATGATAGTTGGAAAAAATATTCTAAACCATATAAATCTTTTCAAATAGCAGTTGCTGAAAATCAAAGAACATTTTTAATAAACAGTACATTCTGAAATCTAGCAATCTTTTCCTTTCATCCAGAAATACTCATTAAGTGGCATTTTATTTCCTGAGGGATACAATTACTATTCTTCATGAAGAATAACTTAAAATATCTTCTAGTTCATTCAAAATTTTACTCAAAGTAATGTTATTGGTTCCCATTTCTGTGAAACTTACTAATTTTTAAAAAAATTTTATTAAAAAGATGATCAGTAAGGGGATCTTAACCCTTGGCTTGGTGTTGTCAGCACCACGCTCAGCCAGCGAGCAAACCGGCCATCACTATATGGGATCCAAACCCATGGCCTTGGTGTTATCAGCACCGCACTCTACTGAGTGAGCCACGGGCCAGCCTGAAACTTACTAATTTTTGAAGACACATGTGCAATAACTTTGTGTTACTAAGAAAATTGAAATAATTTAAATATTCTAGAACCAATCTATTTATTAAAGAGCATTCATGGTATATGTGGACAAAATTTCTAGTAACATAGCAAATTTTATGTTTGTTTTGTTTTTTAAAGTGGCATATATACACACAGGTGAAAAATTCTTGGAAATCTTAACCTTGAAATAAAAGTTGACAACAACTTTTTCTGCAAAGCCTCAAAATTAAGAAAAAATGAATGTGGAATCTATAAATGGATTGCAATATGCACTTTATTATTTAGTATGATTTGTTCATACCTATAAGAAACAAGGACGAATGAGCCAAAAACTTACAGCAGATGTAATGTGCTGAGGAGCTCATTTCTAGGAAGCCAATAATTGTATTTAAGACATTTCAATGAGTATCAAAATTACATTGTCTGTAGAAATCAATTAATATTCTTTTTTGCAAGAGGCACCAAAATGTGTTCACTGCTACACTGCCATCTATAACTAGTATATAAAATATATGTGGTCTTAGCCATTTAAGAATGACTACTGCCCACCTGCCAGACAGCCCAACTGATGGCACCAGTGCATGCAGCAACATTGCCAGCACCCAGGAAGCTAACCCACCCACCAACCCCACTGATGGCACAGCACGACAGTGACCTCATTGGGAGCAGTGCTCCCTGCTGCTGCCACGGACACTGCTGCTGAGTGAGTAGTCTGTGACAGCCACTGCCACAACAACTGCTGCCACAGTGGTCTTATAGGTGGCCTGCTGACCATTCACTGGCATAAACAGGCAAGTCACCAGTGGAACCTGGAAAAAGAGGTGAGAAAATGCAGACCTGTGACTCAGTGGCCCAATACACAGGGGGAATTACATTGCCATATGCAATAGCACGCCTGGGGGTGGGAGGTATGCACACAGCCCAGGGGACTGCCTTCATCTGGGGCAAGACACATGCAGAACTCCCCAACAGTACAGAAACCCAGGATACCCAAATAGAGTAAGGAAGAAAATTCCCAATAACCACCAAACCATCCCCCAATCAGGGGAAGCAAGGTCCCAGAATGAGCCTCTGCCTGTAGGAAAGAGAAAGAAGAAAACTCACCTAGGGCCAAGGAGCATTACTATACCCCAGTGCATCCATCATGGTCACAGGGAGCTAGCCAGGGTACCAACAGGCCCACCAATTACAGTCAAAGAGTTAGTGGGAACCCAGGCATTCTCACAAAAACTTGAGAGCTTGCTCATGTCCTAAACTAGCCAACACAGTGTTACCAGCCTCAGTAAAGAATCACTAAGTACCCTAGTGACTACACCATGGAGACACTCACATGCAATTACAACACTGAATTCAGCCAAAGTACCCACATGGAGATTACACTACCATGTCTACTCAGAGATAACAGTAAAACACCACACTCACTGGTCATTATAAAACATATCTACAAGAGGAAGTCTCTCTCCTCAAAGCCCACTCCGGAGGAATAGAAAAAGCAACTGCTCTACCAGTTGGCTAGACATCATTGTAGAGATGCTGGAAATATGAAAAAATGAGGAAATATAACACCACCAAAGAGATGTGCTAATTCTCAATACCAGCCCCTATAGAGCAGGTATCCCTTGAAATGGCTGAAAAGGAATTCTGAGCAACAATCTTGAGAAAACTCAATGAGATGCAAGAAGACTCAGACAACATAATGAAATGAGGGGGGAATAAAACAAGGATATGAAGGAGGAAATGCACAAGGAGATTAATGCCTTAAAGAAATGTAGCACAAATCCTAGAGTTGAAGAATTCATTCGACAAAATAAAAAGTGCAATCAAGAGCTTCAGCAGCAGACTAGAGCAAGCAGAAGAAAGAATTTCTGATTTTGAAAATGGTCTTTTTGATATAACTGAGGTAGACAAAAAAAGAAAGAAAATTTTTTTTTTAAATGAAGAAAATCTAAGAGAGACAGCAGACAACCTGAAGCAAAAATCCAAATTATGTATGTTCCAGAAAGAAAAGAGAAAGGAAAAAGCACTGAAAACCATTTCAATAAAATGGTAGAAAGCTTCCCAGGTATAGGGAAAGACATGGATCTTCAGATCTAGTAGGCTCAAAGATTCACAAACAGATTTAATCCAAAAAGGTCCTGTCCAGGACAAATTATAATCAAACTGGTAAAGCTCAAAGACAAAGAAAGAATCTTAAAAGAAGCAAGAAAAAAGCCTCAAGTTACCTATAAGGGAGTCCACATCAGACTAACAGCAGACTTCTCAACAGAAACCCTAAAGGCCAGAAGAAATGAGATGACATATTCAAATAATAAAATAAAAAAATAAACCTACCAGCCAAGAATACTATATCCAGAAAGGCTTTCCTTCAGAAATGAGGGAGAAATAGTATATTTCCCAGACAAACAAAAACTGTGGGAGTTCACCACCACAAGACCAGCCCTACAAGAAATCCTCAAGGGAGTATGGCATCTGGAATATGAAAAATGATAATCACTCCCATAAATACACAAGAAAAAAACAAAACCCACTAGTAGTATAAAATGCAAGTGAGAAAGAGAAAGAAACTTTATTTAACCACTTCCAAAAAAAATTAACAAACACGGAAGGTGAACAATAAAAGGAGAAGAAAGGAGAAAAAGATATTTAAAACATCCAAACAAAAATCAATAAAAGTCAATACTTTTCAATAATAACCCTAAATGTGAATGGATTAAATTCTCCACTCAAAAGACACAGACTGACAGATTGGATTAAAAAGCTAGACTCAACTATACGCTGTCTTTAAGAGACTTCCCTCCTTGAATATACACACAGACTAATAGTGAAGGAATGGAAAAAGATATGCCATGCAAATGGAAACCAAAAATGAGCAGGAGTAGCTATTCTTACATCAGATAAAATATGGTTTCAAGTTAAAAACCATAAAAAGAGACCAAGAAGGCCATCATATAATGATAAAGGATCTATCCAGCAAGGAGCATAATAATCATAAATATATATGCAACCAACTCCAGAATACCCAGATATATAAAGCAAACACTACTACACCTAAAAAAAAGAGATAGACCCCAATACGATAATAGCTGGGGGCCTGAGCATCCCTCTGTCAGCATTGAAGAGATCTCTCAGTGTTGGACAAATCAACAGAGAAACACAGGATTTAAACCACACTTTAGACCAACTGGACATGGCAGATATATATAGAACATTTCAACCAACTACAGAATAAACATTCTTCTCCTCAGTAGATGGAGCATTCCTCCAGGATAGACCAAATGTTAGGCTCCAAATCAGGACTCAGTAAATTTTTAAAAATTGAAGTAATTTAAAGTATCTTTCAAGACCACAATGGATTAAAGCTAAAGCTAGAAACCAATAACAAAGGAAACTCTTGAAACTACAAATACATGGAAATTAAACAACATGCTCTTGAATGACCTATGGGGCCAAGAAGAAATTAAACAGGAAATGAAAAAAATTTCTTGAAAGTAATGAAAATAGAGACACATCATACCAGAACCTGTGGGATACTGCAAAAACAAGAATTAGAGGGAAGTTTATTGCCATAAATACTTACATCAAAAGAACAGAAAGATTTCAAATAAGCAACCTAACACTATACCTCAAAGAACTAGAAAAACAAGAACAATGCAACCCCAAAATTGGTAGATGGAAAGAAATAATTAAGATCAGAGCAGAACCAAATGAAATAGAGACCCCCCAAAATGGGACAAAAGATCAATTAAACAAAAAGGTTTTGTGTGTGTGTGTGTGTGTGTGTGTGTGAGAGGGGGGAGCTGTACTGACAGATGTACTTCCTGACAGATGTACTGTATCCACTCATTAACAAGACTCGCAGTGTCTGAGCAACAGCAGGAAATAGAAAGCACAGAATCCAAGACCTCCAAACTTCCCCAGCCGTATGAAGTTTTCTGGAAGAATATAGTTTGAATTTTATCACTGGATGCAATTTAGTAAGAGTAATAATGATAGTGGCTAAAAATTTTGTGCAAAGTGCTGTGCTAAGTATCTTAAATGATTATCTTTCTCAGTCCTCATTAGAACTCTATGAAATGGGCACTATTATTGGTTCCTGAAAAAGGAGTGTTTGTTTTCTATTATTTTTTATTTTTTTAATTTTTTATTTTTTTTAAATCAGAGAAAATATGCTCTGTGACCAAAATAACAGAAAGAAATTTAGAAAATTCACAAATGTGTGGAAATTAAACATCACTCTCCTAAATAAACAATGGGTAAAAAGGAAAATCACAGGAATATTAGAGAGTACTTGAGATAAAAATCAAACCACGACTTAGCAAAATTTATAGGATGCAGGGCTCACACAGAGCTTAGAGAAAAATTTATACTTGTATACACCTATATTAAAAATAGGAAAAATCTCAAATCAGTAACATAAACTTCTACCTTAAGAACAAAAAGAAGAGCAAACTAAACCAAAAGCAAAT